>NW_027526460.1:8589230-8694826 GCF_048455015.1 Haemaphysalis longicornis
AATGAGGGAGCGGTTCTTTTGCCCAGACTTGAACCCTTGTTATACACGAGTGCCTTAACGGCCATTGCGAGAACGGCAGTTGGCCTTAAAGGCAGTTAGGCGGAGTTACATGGCAGCGCGTTGGAAATCCAACGGCTATCACCGCGCCAACGGAGGTCACGGTCTCCGTTCCGTCGGCAGATGGGCAAGATGGCTGCGCCCAGCAACGTGTCCCCGCTGCAGGCGAGCGCACGGCCACATAAACGCTTCGTGTGGACACCGTCGCTGACGCATTTGCAAATTAACTTGTGGTAGGACAACGGTGCTGCGGTTAGTTCAAGCGATGCAGTATGAATTAGGACGCTTCACCACATCGGAACTCCAATAAGCGCAGCCATTTGCAACGCCATGAATCGGATTGGTTCGGTTAAATGTTATGCAGTACTCACCAGTTCACATTAAAGAGCATACTCTCTCTCTCTCTCTCTCTCTCTCTCTCTCTCTCTCTCTCTCTCTCTCTCTCTCTCTCTCTCTCTCTCTCTCTCTCTCTCTATGCAGTACTCACTGTACTGTTACAAAAAATGGTTGCGACGAGTGAAAGAAATACACTGTAACATGCAGCGCAGAAAATAATCAGAGAAGAAAATTTTTGAGTTCGCGAGGTAGCATTTCATGAGTAACGTGATAAATCAACCAAACGGAACTGATCATGGGAAGTGCCGTATGAGCACATCCCCCACCGTTCAGTTCCAATGGCTGTTCGGGCATTCAACTGCCGTTTGTGTTAACGGCCGTTGCAAGTGCCCATGTAGCAGGAGTATTGTAAAAGCGATGGCTGATTTGCCGTTGATTATTGCTGCAATGGCGGTCGACCAGTGTCACAGGCAATTTTTCATTCGGTTTTTAATGGGCTACCCTGTCATTAACGGAGGCGTTTTGGCTGCTTGCGGCAAACGTGTCGTGAAGGTGCAAGATGCAGCCAGGTGCTGCATCTCGGTTGCCAGAAATGGCTGCCCGCTGCCTTTGTAAGCAATAGCGCTGCTATCGGTGGCTTGCCGTTTAGACGCTTACGGTGGCAGCGCTGACGCTGTTACTTAGTGATGCATGCGCAACACGGGGAGGAGCGTTATATTAAATTATGCAGTCAAAGCCGTGGCGCTACGCCTGCTCGATTTTACTTAGCATGTTCATTGTGACGAGCAATTTTTGGTTTGTTCATAGTAAATCGGCTATTGTGTAAAAATGAGAGCTTGTTTTTTAATTTTTGTTGTGCAGGCCGCTGCACATAGTTCAATGCAGACATTCTTCAGGAGACTGATGAAAATGGGGACAAAATATCCATGTTCTGTGTTCTTTTAATTTTTTTTTTATTATCGTTGAAGGGTACGCTTTTAGCGATGAGCTATCATGAATTCCATACGTGTCTTAAAATAGCTTCTATCAGCACCTGCTCCGAAAAAGCTGCTCCAAAGCGGCCTAAGATATAGCATCACTGATATATATATATATATATATATATATATATATATATATATATATATATATATATATATATATATATATATATATAGTAAAATGCCACACTATTCTGCAATCGATGTGCAGTGCACGGTCAATATGTGATTTTTTTAATACTTTTAATTCATTTAAACATGAGTTTAAACATGGGGACCACCAACGCGCCAGTGGTCGTCGGCCAAGAACTCGTCGCGAGATGAGCTATGGAAATGTGGGGGACAAACATAGACTCAGCTGGCACTCGATAGGCGTGGCTGGAAATCTTTGGGAGAACGCCTTTAATGAAGAGCCTTTCGTCCTGCTTTGGACACAAACAGGCTCATGATGATGATGATGAATCGCCCGTGCCTCTTATTTTAAGGGACAGAAAAATTACGGGAGAAGCTAAGCTTTTTTATTGCGATGCGAAAATGCGTGAGCATCATTTCTCGTTGAGCTTTTAACGATCATGTGTTGGCGGGTATGTCCTTCCAGTGGATATGCCGAAGTGTTAGGTTGGTATTTCGGCATCGTAGGCAAAGGATGTGGTGGATTGACCGCGGGCTTCTCATCGCCCTCCATCGGTTTGCCGCACACCCCCGTTCGCAGCCAGTGGCGAATTCAGTTTGTTGGGAGCAGGGTGGCTAGCCAGACGCAGCCAGTAAAAATTTTTATGGCAGCGGGGATCAGGGGACGCCGCTTAATTTTCGCTAACCTTCCCCCAAATGCGCTGTTCGGCCTCTCGAGTGAGGCTTACACAAGCAGTTCAGAACGGCGGGCCTGCTCCCATGTTCCTAACGCGATCTCCACAAGACGAGACCCTCCGGCTGGAGCCCGCCCTGCCTCCAATGAAGACTTCGCTCTTTGTGCTCGATGCTGCAACCGTGAGGGATGGGCGAAAGTATAAACACGCCTGCGTATAACGGGATGCGTGCTACGATGGGTGTGTTCGAGTGCAGTAATACCTTTTGTTGCTTTGGTACCAGGTTCAGGCTGCATTTACCGGAAAAAACTGCGATGTAGTCGAGATCCGTTAATCGCGCATTCAATAAGCTTCGCACATACAGGCCGTGTCTGACATCAATCCGTGATCACGTACAGGTGCGGTCAAAAATAAACGAAGCCCGCGTTGGATAATTTCTCTGCCAATCTGAATAGCCAGCAGCCGCTTAGGAGATAAACTAACCCTAAATTAAGAAACCCGTGCTCCGTGTACTTTTGATTGCAGTTGTACATATATCAAAACGTCGCCGCTTAGTCACACGATTGTTTGAGCTCATAAAGAGAAGTAGAGAATAACCTTGGCGCCGCCCTAAGCATGTCAGAGCGAGAATAACACCCAAGCGTGTTTCGACTAAGGACCGCCGTATGTATGGCGAAAAGGTGGGACCACCTGACGGTTGCAGGTCGCTTACGTCTAAGAGAATTCCCTGCAGAGCCCGGCCCACCCTGGTTTTCCTATTTTTAACACGGACGTGTTTTATCCCCGGATACACGAAGATTAATCGCTGGCGTTATATCCGTCACGGAAGTGACGCCAGTGCAATTAAGCGGCCTGTAAAGGGTGCACCCCTGCAGACAGGGTCTTCTTGCGGGGAAGCAACCTTTAGGACTAAACAGTACGTTATACTTAGGGTTGTTCGTTTTCGGGTTTAACATGAAAGTGTTTTGTGCCAGTATACACCAAGATTTCACTGACGTCACATCTGTCACGGAAATGACGCCAGTACACCTCTGCCGAAGCGACCCGCCAGCAGGGCGCCGCTCGCCAAGCACACCCACAAGACAGCCGCCGACCCGCAAATCATGCTCAGCTGCAGATTTCGCTGTACATTTCACTTTGGTGTTTTACCTATTCCTATGACAGAGGAATCAACCACAGTTTTTTTCCCCTTTTTCCCGCTGGCTGTCCATGAAATAACCACTTTTTCGCACGCGATTCCCCAAGTCTACACGTCGTCTGCTTTCATCGAAAACGAACAGCCATTTCGCAATGGCCCGGAAGAAAAACAAAATGGACACAACAATCGTACGGTTGTGCAGACCACTCCGCGGAGGTTTTTAGAGGATTTAGTGTTTTACTTTCCCATCCCTATTTTCTCTCTCTCCCTCTCATTTTCTTCCCTTGGGTACGCCCTCTTCCTCCTTATATCAAATAGCATTCTTCTTACGCTCCAGTGCCTAAAAATAAAATTTTGCTACTTCTAAAATATGCGGCTGTCGATTGAATGCGAGTAACATTGTTTGCCTAACGTCCAGAGGCAGAGACAGAACTTTATAACAGGTGTGGTGCGATTATGACAAAAATTGCGAGAAGATACTCCGTAACCGGGGATATTTATTTCACTAAAAGCGACGGTCCTGACGGCAGTTCGGCGTCGAACACTCGCTCGATCTATACAAAAGCTACAGTTGCTGGATGTGCAGTCCACTTGCAGGAAGGGAGGACGCAGCGACGCCTTTGCACAGCCGCCCCGTTGTTCACTGGTTGGCTCCTGCAACGATGGGCAGACCATATATGCATATATGTATACATTGCAGTATTCGCGTGTTAATTTGTATATATTGCACATTTGTTTTCGCAAGCTGCTTGCAGACGTGTCTGCCGAAACTAGAGCAAGAGGAACGAAAATCACCATGCTGCTCTTCGTGCGTATAATCAGCTGAGAAAAAAATTGGCTCCAATCCACGCTGTGAAGGTGGTTAGAAAGCAAAGCTTTGAACGACACCCACAACAACTGCCCATGCGACGTCACTTGAATTTACATACGTGGCTCTACAAAGAGCGACGCCAGAGATTCTGCCAGCCGTTACCTGCCGTCCGGGCTAGAGCTGCGGACGACGCCGCCGCTGTAGCCCGGACGTGCGCGGCAGAAAACTGAGCGTCTTTCGAAGGGTGAGACAGCGGAACTCAGCCATCCTGATGTGCTAGCTTGTGGCTACACCAACGCGCGGCACAAGCGCAGACACCTAAACAATTCGACATGTGAGCTTAGTGATTCCCATTTATACCGATTTAAACTTATCAAGCTGACATCACGCCAGCTTTTTTCTGCAGGTCTCCTGCATCACGTATCCTTGATGCCAAACAGACATTATCATTACTTTCGTAAGTTTAAGAATTGCGAGAAAGCTGAGGGAACTTTTACAATCGCTATTTAGCAGATCCAGTTGCTCCTTTCGCCTTTTGTAATACTTGTTAAAACCCAACCGAATTGGTATTCACCAATTTAGAAAACAGAGTCCCATTCATTTCAAGCAGTGCGCAAAATGCAGCGTTTCTCTAGCGGCCAGATGTCTGTATGTGGTCTCTACATTTTGTTTTTCCGCCCTGAAAACCAACCCATTAAAGTATGTTTGCCGTAGGACCACTTAATCCCGTCGGGTCCGGGTTACCCAGGAGGTGCTGTCGAACAATTTAATCAAGCCGTGAGAAGGAAGGGCGCAATGGACGCGAAGCACGCCAGAACAGGACAAAAACAACCGTCGCTAAATCAGACGACACGCGCCCGCCTGTGCGAGCAGGCAGCTGCGCGCGGGGAACGCTGGGTAATAGCGCCCTATCGCTGCGCCGTCTATACTGTGCTCCGGGAGTGAAAACCGCCCTCCCCTCCCCATCCTCGTTCGGAGTTTCTCGTTCCGCACGCCACGAATGAATCGTTGGCTGGTAGAGGTAGAAAAGTTTGCTTTAAAAATTCAATGCCGTTCCACCCTGCGAATGTGAATGACCAGCGGAGCTGTAAAGTTTTGTTGTTGCTACTAATCATAGCGCTCTCACACGAGTAGTGTAGAGTCTGCTCCCCACGCCAACCTAGCTTTCCCGCCCGGCCCGTTCTCTGTGCGGAGAACTATCCCAGATGAACAAAAAACATGCGACGCACATATATCCCATGTGCTGGTTCATAATACCACAGCCAGCCCAACCCCACTCCTCTCTCACAATGGGCCCAGAGCCTTGATGTTCCATTTTCGAAGGGCTTCATCCTCTGGCGCAGGGATTTATGCCCCCCCCCCCCAGAAGGATTTCGACACCCCCAAAAAACATTCCACAAAGAGCACACGCCAAGGTATTTATACACCCACCTTAACAACCCCCCCCTCCCCCCCCCCCCTAGAAGGATTTCGACCCTCCCAGAAAGATTCCACAACCGCGCGCACACCACCCAGTTATTTATACATCCTCCGCAACACCCCACAAAGGATTTCGACACCCTCAAAAGATTCCACAACCACGAGCACACTGCCCAGGTATTTCAACACCCTCCCCAACACCCTCACTGTAAGGATTTCGGCACCCCAAAAGTATTTCGACACCCCTAAAAAAACTCCACAACCACAATCACACCGCCCAGTTATTTATACACCCTCCCCAACACCCCCAAAGGATTCCTACACCAAACAAAAATATTACACAACCACGAGCTCCCCATCACCCTCCAAAAGGATTTCGACACCCCCCAAAAAGATTCCTCAACCACGACCACATCACCCAAATATTTATACCCCCCCCCCCCCAACAGCCCCTAACATCCCCCTAAAATCGCAATTCTGGATAGCCCCCTGCTCTGGCCGCTTGACACGATTTGCTTCGCGATCCCCCTCCGACTTTCCAATGTCTTCGATCTGTCTCGTTTTCTTTCTCACCTGACGTTTGCTGTGTATTGATTCGGAAGGATGCACTGCGGTTTTATTGCACCCATGTCAAAGGGTACTCAAAGGATCGACATTTGGGGCAGTTGGTACACTGATTAGGAATGTTGAACGACAGAGTAGCAGGTATACAGTGTCCGCGTTTCTCGTTCCTCGTGCCTGTGTCTGCACACACTGCCGTTCAACATGCTCAAAGGGTACACTAGCATACAACGCAGTGTGGGGGACAAACCAGAATCGAGGAAGAAAGGAATGGATAGTTCGTCGGGCCGCCGTCGCAGAAGTAATCAATGCGCGCTTCACAGAGACGTGGAGCATGGCGAGTTTTGGTGTGCGGACATCTAAAAGAAGTAAGGGAACATAGCCTAGTACAGCTCCGCTCTAAAAACAAAAAAAAAAAACAAAAAAAAAAAAACCCCGTCTGCAGGGGAAACAAACGACTTGAGTGGAACTGTTTTTGTCGAGTCTTCTCAATTTACAAGCGGAAAGTTTGCACCCGGAAAGGAGTGATATAGCATGTAAAAGGATTACATCTAAAATGAACTATAAAATAGTTTACTCCTAAGCAGAAGTGACAAAGGAGTTTACACCCAAAAAGGAGTGGTACGTTGCACCAGCGACACGCAATGGGAAATTTGAAATGTAGCGCATTATCTGTTTAGTGGGTATTTTTTGTTTAACACAACAGCAATCCTTGGAGAGCAGACTAACCACATGGAGCGTTTTCTGCGAGCGACGCGACGAGCGATGCGACGGGGATCCGCCACCTTGCGACGGCAAAACGCGATCCGCACAGCGCCCAGTACGATTATCGAAGTACGCACGGCCGCAAGGTTTTTTTGTGCATTTGCAACAAAAACGGGAAATAAACGCATTTCAGTAAGCAGAGGGTCGTGCTTTTCTAGGATGCACTGTGCCACCACTCGCTCCTTCCTCTCGTTCTCTCCCTAGTGAACCAAACGATTCGATGAGCGATTTGGTCCGCGGCGAAAAGTAGTTCGTTGCTAGGCGCGTCGCTCCTCAAATCGCTTGCCAAATCTCTCCATGTGGTTAGCGCTGAACAGAGCAAAAGGGACGAGACAGAGACGGTACACAGCTCAGAACATCTTAGTTGCGTCGCGTCTACGTCTCGTCCTTGTCCCTTAATTTTCCGCTGTTCCAATGATGTGCCAACACGCCCAAGGTTATACCTTAGTTAACAACAGCCTTGTGCCAGTTATACGCAGCTGTAAGTTAGCGCTTCCCTTTTTACTTCCGCAGCCGTATACCGCGCCGGGCAACTCAGTGCCACTCATGTCTTCGTGTGTTTCTACTTTGCCCAGTCTAGGGAGCCTACATAAGCCGCGCCTTCGTCGTTTAGGGTGGTGCCACTCTTTGTAGGGAGCCTACATAAGCCGCGCCTTCGTCGTTTAGGGTGGCGACAGCAGAGTCCAAGGTTTCCTAACGGTGGCTGCGGCGGCCGCCAAACTTGACGGGCCGCCATATTGGTGCCCCAGTGCCCGCCCGACCCAGGGAGCCGGCATGCGCCGCGCCTATGGAGGCGCGGAATAGGCTATCTCTAGAACGACCTGCTTCGAAACGATAGTGCGTGGTTATCGCCAAGCAGCTTTCCAAAAACTTCCTGCTGCTGGGAACAGTTGAGATCGTGGGATCATTCGTTTAATGCGGCATTCACGTCCTTGGTAAAGGCTTGCCAATGCCTCCTTTGGAGGCCCTAGCTGTACGTAGAAGCGCGCGAATACGCGATTTTTTGTGCGTGGAGCTCGATGTGGCGCATAGCCGGTGTATCTTGTTTTTCACATGCAGAATCGTGCTACGGTGCAATTATTTTTCGCAGGTCAGTTCGGTGGCAAGCACGAAATATATCTCAGAATTATCTGCTAATACATAAGCATTCTTCCGACGCTTGTTGCACGAACGTTTCATTTCCTTGGTGGCATTGAAGGAACACGTCTCTTTTAGGGGCGAAGCCCCTTAATGGCTCGGGCTGTGGCCGTTTCATGTCGTCGTCGATGTAGTCATGGCACTAAAACACCGGGACCCTTGTTTACGCCTTAGGGTAAAGCGTAACGTGTACTAGGAAAACACACCAGGTCACTCGTTTTCCAATGCCTCGCGCTAGAACGCGCTGCGCTTCAAAGCTGTATCCTTCTACCCCCAACGGTTTCACCTCCGTGGCAAAAACGCCAAAGCGCCGAGGATACACTTGTACACCGCACGCTTCGCTTTTCCCCAGGTTTCACGTTAGTGGAAATGGTCGGGGATTTTATGTCGCCTTACCTCGCCGTCATTCTTAACCCGGGAAGGTTCTGTTTAGGTAATTGCACGATGACGCCCGATTAGAGAGACGGTAATTTCATTTTCAGTTTTTGGCTTTTATACCATTTTTTAATTGTTTTGGCACTATTACCCTTTTATTTTTATGCACTATTATTCAATTGAATAGGTTGACTTTTCAAATTACGCATTTTTGTGCAGATACAAGGCACTACATGTTATTAGGGTACCCCGCAAATGCTATAGCATAGAAAATATCGGTGTAGTAGTAAAGTTTCCGATACAATAAAAATGGCCCGCACAGACTAAACCACTGTTGCCTATAGAACCTCCCCAGCCTATGCTTGAATCGTTCTGCCCAAACTGGGCATCTTAACGTGCCCAATGTGTAATTTAACACGTTTACACACACTAAAAAGAATATTGTTGAGGTGGCAACACAAAATATTACATCTATGGCTGAACATACACGTCATCATGCCTTGAAGCATACTTTCATTACACGCATAAAGGAAGACAAACTTCACGTAAAATTCTTTTATTGCACTGCTTGCATGACATGCAGATGCCCCCTTCTCGAACAACAGGCGTACATGGAAAATACAACAAAACACACAAAGTAAATGTGTCCGAGCTAATAAAGGCATCGAATTTCAAGAAGCACTTTACGTAGCAGACTAATGCATGTAAAAGTTACCACTCATTCGTGACTTTTTTCCAATGGAGCTGTTGAAAAAAAACTGAACACACAGGCAACGAGCAAGATTAAAGCCCAGATGGGCTACACAGGTGGACAATGCTGATGAGACAAACGCAGAGATAACTAATGAAGGAGAAAGCAAGTAGAGAAGAATACGGCTTGCTTCACTGATGACAGTGAGAAAGCATTTTACACGTCTGCATAAGTAGTACTTTGAGCAAGGATACATACATGAACCAAAATATTGGGGAATAAATCAATAAGAAAATTCCCCAAGCCCCACTGGGTTAATTTAAATTACCCCACTGAAAATTACATGACATCAGTCGAGAACAAAAACACGTCGTGAGCAACTGACACAATGGAGAGCAACGTCTCGAGAGAAAGGTGCAATGTGAACGAAGGCACACCACTGTTCTTGTTTTTGAATGCCTTTTTCGGGCTGGTACTGAGGAACAGCAAAAGAAAATGTTAGCAGTAAAATATTTTACAGCTATTTTGAACACACTATAATGTAAATTATACAAATAAGGCATCAATTTTCCTTTATCATCATTGTACGGCAATGAAGTTGCATAGAGTCCTTAACAAAGGCAGTCCTAAATTATGATTGAACGTACCACACCCAAGTCTTGAAGTGTCCTCACATAAAAAAAAATTTATCGCAGCTGCGTACGCTCTACGGTTCTAGCTGGCTGCTGAACTACTCCAAGTTTGCCGCAGCACAGGTTTTGCTTGCTGCCCCATTTACTCTGTGTTCATGCTGCTGCCTGAGGTAAATCTTTAGTCTTGTTCGGACATATTTTTCGAGAAGCAGCTTCTCTACAGTAGGCTTGTGCAAACTGCAACATCCCAAGTGCATTTTTACAGACTTCTGCAGGGCACTCAGAATGCTTGAAAATGGCTTTTTCACCTTCATGACTTCAACCATTTCAGCAAACGTTTTGAAGTTTTCTTCACAATCCATCAAAATTGTCATTACAGACATGCTTGGCTGGATCAGATTTCCAGCATTTTTCACGTACTCCTTCAACTGGATGAGGCTGCTGTATTTCCCAGGAGCACTGTCAGTCAGTACTGCTTTACAGCTTTTGCAGTTACCTATAGATTTTAAAACAGACCTCAGAAGGAAACCACCGATGTACGCTACGATGTCGCACTCTGCTTCCGTCAGTCCAATCACAAACAAGTTCTCTAACTCCTCAGCCTGCTGAATGGGGTCTTCCTCTAGCTTTTTTAAGCTTGGCTCAAGCAAGTCAGCCAGATGACTGCTGTCGTCAATGTTGTAGCTCGAAGTCTTAGGGGTGTGTACAAACTGGCTGACACAAATGGCCTTCAGTGCACATTTAACATCATACGCACTTGGAACTGGCTTCTTCAACCTCACAACTGAAAAAATATTTTCTAGGCAATCTTGGATCAACCTAGCAGTGAGGAGGTACAAGTACCCGCGCCTCGCCAGGAGCTCCTCTGACAGGCGCAGCACAACAGTTGTAGACACCAAAAGACCGGCCTGCGATGGCTTCCAGTGTGCAGTTGCTCCCATGTTCATCCGAGTGAATGTAGCACATGCCAGCTGCAATGTCCCAACTGCTTCCTGGTGCTTTGCGCGGTCAAAATGACTTAAAGCAACGATGGGGTGTCGTGATGACATCAAAGTGTACCACTTAGTGACAAGGTCAAAAAACCAGGCAGTTGCTTCAGCTTCCGGCTTCAAGATTTTGAGCTTGATTAGATAGCGAATGGCAGGAGGTGCTTCACGGAACAACTGCACTGCGATGTTTACTTTCATTTTTGCGAAATGTCCATCGCTGACATGAATGTCCGACAGCTTGTTAGCGATTTTGAGGTCATTTTTTTTATCATATTCGAGAACAGCCTCAACATGTTCAAGGGTAACAGTTTTTCCTGGGATGCAATGCTCCTCTGTCGTCTCCTTCCCCAGGGTAAAACTTCCTGAGCGGAGAAGCTGCCCACGTATGTTTTTCAAAACGTGAGCAGGATCAGCCATGAAATACAGCTCCCTACCATCCAAGTGAGGGTGTGGTATAGAGCAGACAGTTTGCGAGTGCCTGTGGCTTGAAAACTCCAGCAGCTGCCACACTTTCCTGTTGGCACTTCCCATGTCACTTGTTACAACAAGAACTCTCAGGGACACCTCAAAACAAAGCGCAATTAAATGAAATATAAGCTCCTTTAAAAGGCTTCCGTCAGTAGAACGACCAGTGAAGTGGTAAGCGATGACCTGTTTCCACCTCGTGTTTAGACCTCCAATCATAAACACGAGGGCATGGTTTGCAACGTTGTCAGTTAACTCTGGAAGTGTCGTACCCCCAAAAAGGCAATCCAGAGAGCGGTCATGTTCAAACCCTTGACTAATTTCCATCTCATCCATGAAGAGGACGCAATCTTTTTCAATGTCTTCCATTGTTTCTGCCTTACGCTTTAGAACATCCAGCACTTCAGTAAGTACACCAGGCAGAAAGCGAATGTTTTGCATTCTTCGAATCAATGTCCGGTTAGATGGCAGTGGGTATGACAGAGACCTGAGCAATTCGTAGCCTGTTGTACCACATGCGTGCTTTATTTGGAGGGCTACGCGTATAGTCTGAACTGACCACTTGCGAACCCTGCCTTTTGTTGTTAGAGCCTTCGTTTGATCTGCAGCAAGAAATGTCGATGATCTTAATGCGTTCAGTTCTTGCTGAACTAACCTTAGTTTCTTGTTTAGACTACGTACTTTTGATCTCGTCTGCTCATGCAGTTTTACCAAGTTTTTACACCTTCTGCTTAAGTCGGCGTTTTTTTTCCGGAGCTCGGAATTTTCCCGATGCAACGTCGACAATGTGGGAGTTGTGCTGCCTCCAAACATAAATGCAGCTGGCATGGTTGACTGTTCTTGTGGAGGAGTGAGACCTGCATCATTTGCTACGGTGTTGGGAGGGAGCTGTTTCAGAATGGCTACGGATGAACCTGGAGTAGCGTTTGTGTCGCTTGCTAGATTGTTGGCAGACAGGTGTGGTGGAGAGGCGGCTACTGTCTCATGATGACACCCAAACTCACCAGTGCTGTCTGCGTCATTGGCTGGAGGAACAAATGGCAGGGGCACACGCACGGATGTACACTCACACCTGCACTCGGCAGCACTGTCCGCATCACTTTCTAGATTGTTTGTAGGCGGTAGAGGAAATGAGAAATCTCCCAATGCGTGAGCAAGCCTGGACTCAGGATCGCTGGTACTGATGCTTGCTGCCTTGTTGGTGGGCAAACTTGACAGCAAGTGGGCTTCTGGAGGATCACCTCTCGCGAATTCAGCAGTGTCATGAGGAAGAGCATCTGGCTGTAAAACGGCTGCTGAAATATGAGCACTCAACTGAACACCGTGCTCAAAACTCGTTATGTCGCAAGGATCCGTAGGCAGCTGTGGAATGTCTCCAGATGTGCAAACACGCTTGGTGTTAGACGAATTCGCAGGTTTCATGGCAGAAGTGCGCTTCTTCGGGGACTTCCGGTGTTTTGGAGCAGCTGGAAAAAATTAAACATACAAACATTACTACAATAACATGCTTGTCTATGCATTCTGACTCAGCAAACAGTTCCAATACTTATTTTCGCTTTGCAGACTAAAAATTACAAGCAAAATGTTATCACGCACTTTCTTGAATGGTCTGCACCACACAAAGCATATTACTATTCCTTATAGATGTTCTGAGTAAACAAAAATAAGAGCGAAATGCCGCAGTGCAATTGAGGCAATGGATTTAGATGAGTTTGTCTTTTCTCTGAATGACCCAAACTAGATTCACAAATTCAAAGGAAAATTAAATTTGTGTCCATTTTACGGCTTTATATAACGAGTTCAGATATGTTCTTACCACGATAGGGAAAGAGAGTTGGGACAGCATCCGGCCTCAGCTTTTTCAGTCCATCTTGTCGGTGCTGCTCAAAACTTGAATCTTCAAAATGTGCCTAGAACAAAAAAAGTCAATCTAAACAATAATTGAAAACCACATAATGCATTTGAATTACTCGCTCGAGAGGCAGAATGATCGCTTTCGCGCGTTTTTTATCTTTTGGAATGGAAATTGATTATGCCCTCTAATTGCAGTACGGGAATTTTTATGGGGCGGCTCGCCACAGAAATCTTTGCAGACTTTAGTGACCCCTTATACGCCGTTTGGCAGTGTTGCATGAAAGAATCAATCATATATTCCACCCCCGCACGGAATATCAGCACAAGCAACGCAGGGAACAATTGCCCGTCTACGGTAGGGGGGATTTCACAACACCTACGAGGCGAGTCTACGGTAGAGGGGGAGATTTCACAAAGCCTACGGGGGCGCCAGCCAATTTTTTCGGCGACCCGATGAATATCCAGCCCACGGCAGCTTCAAAATCGATTGCCGAACTCTGAATTGCAGCGCATTCGAAGATTTGGCAGTCGCTCAGTGACCGCTTTTGTCGCTTGGTCTCGACCAATTTTTGTCGCAGTGACGAGAATCGCGTTTTTTTTTTTTTTTTTTTTTGTAGCAAGCTTGAACGGTCCGGGCCTTCCGATTCCGGGGATGTTTTATAACCAGGCTTAGTTTTGAACATTCACGTTTCATGCATGCGTAATCCGGCATAATCGAACCACGCAAAGCATCCACTTGCGCACACGCTGCATTCGCACGCTAAATTGCCGCTCGGCTACGCGCAGCCGTCGCTGGAAGCCATCAAAACAGCCATGGCCTCCGCTACCGGCGCGCAACGGCGCTGCGGCGACGGAGGAGACGTTGAGGACACGACGGCGCTCGGTGAAAGCGTTGCAGGTGCATAGCACTTACATAATAGAATATAGCTGCAAGTACGCGTGCGAAAAACATGAAGCGAGGTGCAATACTCACAGCGCAAACACGAGAAGCAGCAGTGGGCTCCCAGCGGTCCCTTTTCACTTGTACAAGCCAGCGCTTTCTTCGGTTCGGGCTGGCCGGGAAGCGGAACATCCGTGTGCCTTTTCTGCAATGATTCGTACATTGCGGAACGCAACAGCCGGGCATTTTTGGTGCTCACACAACTCCCCACACGTTCACCGAGCTGGCATGGTTACGAAAAGCTTCCCGTGGTCAACAAAAGTCACCGCGAGTCACGGGCGGCAAAGACGCAGCCTTACGCACACGGCGGCAGTGAGCCGACTGGGGCACAACATGGCGCCGTATCGGCCCCGTTGCTATGGCAACGTGTGCTGGCAACGCTGCCCGACGGCGGGAGGCGGCACGAGCTGTGTCAAAGAGTTAGGGAGCCTACATAAGCCGCGCCTTATGTAGGCGCGGCTTATGTAGGCGAAGGCGTGGCTTATGACGAAGGCGCGGCTTATGTAGGCTCCCTAGCCCAGTCTCCCACACCCAGAGTTGTCCTTTCGGATTCTCAGTCGGCAATTCGCAACTTCTCTGCAGGGCTAATCTCCCCACTCGCCCTCAAAATCCTCTCCCGCAGAACACCATCCCACCCCGTGGCTCTGCTGTGGACCCCGGCCCACACGGGAACAGACGCCAATGAAGTGGCCCACCGTACAGCTCGAGCTCTTGTCACCCGAGCAGGCCCTTCTATTGGCTCTACCCACGGCACCCCCAGCTTCCGGGACGCTCTAGTCTCGTACCGGGACATTACCCAGCACTTCCGCCTCCTCCGCAGGATATATCCTCCCCCACACCCTTCCCTCACCCACGAAGCCGCTCGCCACTGGCGGCTACTACAAACCCACACAACCCCCTGCCGAACTCTCCTACACCGCATCAACCCCAATCTCTACCCTTCGCCTCTTTGCCCTCAATGTCTCCAGCCGGATACCCGCTACCATTCCCTTTGCGAGTGTCCCCACGACCAATTTCCCCCTCTTCCTTCCCCCTTACACTGGGAGCAGGCCCTGGAGAGCTCCGACCCGGAAGTGCAGTTGGCACTAACCAACCGGGCCGCCCAGGTCGCGGAGAACATCGCATCCTCCGCCACCCCTCTCCCCTAGACCCAGTTTGCAAATAAAGTGTTTCTCCTCCTCCTCCTCCTCCTCCTCTACTTTGCCGCTGCGAGATGCCGTCCTGTGTCAGTGCGCCGCGTTGGCTCGTGCAGCCCCAGCGGGGCAGGGCGCGCTTGTTCACCGTCAGGGGCTGCAGGGGCAGGGTTCTGCAGGAGTAGCCGTGACAGGAGGGGCCCGGAAGCCGCCCGGAATGCCCCCTGCGCAGTGCCCCTGCAGAGTGGCCGCTCACGTCGCGGTCACGGCTGTTCGGTTTGGGTTGTCGTCATTGCTATAACCACCCTGCTGTTGCCCGCGGTTTTCTCCAACGGCCTCCACCAAATGCCCGCATTCTTAGAACGTTCAATTTCTGAAGAAAAATCCTCCAGTTTTCCGTGGGATGTACGGTTCCCTTCCCCACCCCTTCGGAGTAGATTTCTGCGACGCCCATATTCGAGCCACTAATGGCTTGCTTGACCCGAATTAAATTCTTAGCACCCCAACATTGTGATGGGCCTTCTCGACTTCTAGCCCCGACTGAGCAATAAGGTCGCAGAGGATCAGTGCACAGAAGTTCAACGTTACGGTAAAAATTATGATCTGGCCTGCATGGTCAGGGGGAGGGGGGGGGGGGGGGGGGGGGGACGCACAGTGTCTTGTACTACCATGGAGATCCGAATGATGCCGCTCTCCGTGCAAGAGTGGCCATCGTTCATGGGCATCACGAGAAGTGTCACGACCTGAACGCTGCAGCAGCAGTAAGAGGAATCTTTAGGAGACAGTAGTCATTAAGAGTATACAGCACTGAAGGATTTTCATGTACGATGTGCTTTAGCACATGCACTTCACTCGCGCCCAAAATGTATATGACATAAGTCTCACCTTGCGTTGATTCGGGCTGCGATGCGTGAGCGGGCGATGACCTCTGGTTTCCTTGGAGCGGTCCGACGTCGGTAGCTTCATCTTCGCTAGCTCCGCCCTTGTCTGCAAACGGCAAATCATCGAGTGTATATGCAGTCGCCGCATGAAAGACGTACAGTTACGTGGCAAGCGCCTAATGGGTATACATATGTGCACGCACCCGCTGCAGCAACGCTTGGGGACACCTTCTGCGAAGCCTTGTGCCGGTCTGGATCGTGCTCCCCCGGCCTTGGCCTGAAGACGTTGCGCAGCGCACTTGACACGCGTTGCATCAGGGACCCTGCAGCGGGAGTGCTCAGCTCAGCAGCTGTCGGCCGTTTTGGGACGAAGGAAGAACACGAAGGTGAGATTCCGGTGTAGATAAACGGGGCGACTGCTTTGTCCCGATAACAATACTAACAGCCTTATGGCAAACTCGAAACAAAATTATAGCTAGATATTTATAGATAGCGATAAAGCAGTGTCGACTTCCCGCCACTTTCTGGCGAATTCTCTAAGAGGTCGTTGTTGTAAGAGAATACTTCTCCTGTCGTTGCAGGTTTTTGAATTAACCCAGAAGAAGCACTTCGATATTTCGTTCGTTAAACTGTTTATTCACTTCTCGTTGGAGCCAATTCGAGCAGTCGCCGAAACGATGCTCGTCCGTGGGCCCCTCCGAGTCGTTCTCCTTGCTTTCCGCTTTCGCGGTCACCAAGAGCCCGGCCGCTCCCTCGCTTCCCCGAATTCCGCGAGCGGCCCCTCCCTCCAGTCGTGGTGTCCCGTTACTGCCAGAGGCGCCTCTTAATGGCTTTTCCTTTCCTGCGCCCGGCCGTTCTGTCGTCCCTCTGTGGTCTCTCTCCACGACTGGACGGAAGGTCCGCGCACAGTTCTAACACTCCCCCCCGCAATGAGACAGGGCTCATTCTACGTTATGTTGTTTCCAATGGGAACAGGAGCTGAACCGGTCGTTTTACTGTTTTTCCCTGCGGCACCCTGACCTCACAAGAGCGGATTTTGCCGTCTCGGCCGGGAAACACTGCTGTCACGATGCCGGTCTTCCAGAGCAGCCGCGGGCGGTCCTCCCGTATTAACACCACGTCGCCGACCCCAGGGACCCCTCCTTTCGTTTTCTTCGAGGCGTAGGCCGAACGAAGCTGCCCCAAGTACTCTTTTCGCCACACATTCCAGAACAGATGCAGGATCTGCTTTCGTTTTTGCCAGAGCAGTCGGAGCGAGGTCGCAGAGCTTTCCACGAATTTTTCCTCGTGCAGTGGCAGTGTGGTTAGGCGTCTTCCGGCCAAGAAGCAGGCTGGTGTGAGGGGGGCACCATCGTTAGGGTCGTCGTAAGTGTAAGTGAGGGGCCTAGAATTTATGACTGCTTCGACCTCAGCGAGCACCGTTGACAGCTCGACAAGGCCAAGGGTCTGCCGGCCGATGGTCTTCTTTAGGGCCAATTTTACACTTCGAACCATTCTCTCATAGAACCCTCCCCACCACGGCGCTCGTTCAGCAATAAACTTCCACTCAATGCCCGAGTTGGAGAAGTAGCTCTGGGAATCGGGGTGCCGCAGGGCCTTCCAAAGATTGCCCATGTCTTTAGAGGCGCGTTTGAAAGTCAAGGCATTGTCCGAGTAAACTACTCGGCATAACCCCCTGCGTGACACAAAGCGACGAAAGGCATGGATGAAAGTTCCTGTGCTCATGTCCGTAACGAGTTCCAAATGCACTGCACGCGTCACGGCACAGGTAAACAACACTATATACACTTTCACCATCTTGTCCTTCTCGTTCACAAAAAGGGGGCCGGCAAAGTCAATGCCGACAACCTCAAAGGGCTCTGCTTTGGTGGTCCGTTCGGGGGGAAGGAGTCCGGTGTCTGCCTCGATGTGGGAAGCACTGTACCGCCGGCACACAGCACAAGATCGCACCACACTTTTCACGAGTTGGCGTCCACGCACAATCCAGTATCGTTCGCGCAGCTGCACGAGTGTGTCTCTGGCGCCCGCGTGTAGGAGTTGCAAATGTGCTCGATTTACCAGCAGGACTGTGTATCGGTGCTCCTTGGGCATCACGATCGGGTGGCGCTCATCCCTCGTCTTGTTCGCAGAGCAGAGTCGGCCGCGTATTCTGAGCAGGCCCTTTTCGTCTGTAAACAAGTTAAAGTCCTTCAACGAAGAGTCGTTTGAAAGCTTCATATGCTGTGTCGTGCGGCGTATTTCGTCCGAAAAGGCCGTTTGTTGAGCTTTCTTCAGCCAATACTCTTCGGCTCGTTCAATCTCGGATGCCGTTAATGGACCGGACGTCTTTTCCTTACTTCGCAGGTTATGCAGAAAGCGCATAACCCAACCCGTCACGCGATTCACCTTTGTCGCCGAACTGAAACGCGTCAACTTCAGGAGATCGGGTTGTTCCTCGCAAGTCGTTGTCGCTACATTCACTTCCCTTTTCGTTTCCAACTCTTCAGGCGTGAAACTAGACGGACGCTCCCCGGACGGCCACACTTCCTCCTGTTGTCTTATCCATGATGGACCGTGCCACCACATGTCGCTCGATTTTAGGCTAGCCGCGGTCAAGCCCCTCGTCATGAGGTCGGCGGGATTAGTTTTGCCTGGGCAATGCCCCCACTGTGCGACGTCCGTGTTTTGTTGGATCTCCGCAACCCGGTTCTTTACGAACTCCTTCCACCTTGTCGCGTCACCTCGGATCCAGTGAAGGGTGATCATCGAGTCCGTCCACAAGTGGACGCTGTCGATATGAAGCTTGAGGCTTGACCCGATGAATTGGCAAAGTCGAGATGCCATCAAGGCTCCCATCAGCTCCAGCCTTGCCAATGTGATGGGCTTCACTGGTGCCACGCGGCATTTGGCCATGATCAGGGTGCAGGTTCGTTCTCCTGTGCTGCTCTCTGTGCACAGGTATGCAGCCGCACCGTACGCCTTCTGGCTGGCGTCGCAAAACACATGTAGTGTGCGGTGCACAGGGTTCCCTCCGATATTTCCCTCGTACGTTCGGGGAATGCTCATCTCACTGAGCAAAGGTAGCTCCTGGCACCACTTCGTCCATTCGTTCAGTAGATGGTCGGGTAAGGGGTCATCCCAGGCGATGTTTGCCTTCCAAATTTCCTGGAAGAGTGTTTTTGCCCTCAGTGTGAAAGCTGACAGGAAACCAAGTGGGTCGTACAGCCGAGCGCTTGTCTGTAGGACGAAGCGTTTCGTGTTTCTTTGCTCCGCAGAAAATTTGATGACAGGATCTGGAGCAAAGGTTAGGAGGTCTTCGTTAGGTAACCATGTAAGGCCGAGAACCTTTAGCAGGTTGGCGGGTTGACCAAGACGCACTTCGTTGAGGCTGTCCTGCGTGAAAAGTTCTCTCATTTGGCTACTGTTAGAACCCCACTTGTGCAGGCGCATCGATGCTGCAGCGAAAATGCGGTTAACCTCGCCGTACACCTTTACCGCTTCCTCTTCGCTGGAGGCGCCGCACAGCACGTCATCGACGTAGATGCAGTCTTTCAGCATCTTCGCTGTTTCTGGGTATTGCTGCTCCATTTTCTCAAGGTGGCACTGCAGCGTTGCCGCCAAAAGGAAAGGGCTTGACGTTGTCCCGAACGGCACTCGAGTCATCCTGTATGCAGCGATTTCCGGCAAGGGCTTGCCATTTTCGGGCTTACGAGTAAACCACAAAAATCTAAGCGCATCGCGGTCTTCAGGGGCGACACTTATCTGCAGAAACGCCTTTTCCGCATCAGCGACGAGTGCGACTGGGTGGCTTCGGAAATTTAGTAGCAGGCGCACGAGGTCTGGATTTAGATTTGGCCCACTGTCCAAGTTGTCGTTCAGCGAGTTTGCGTCCGTACTGTGCGATGACGCGTCGAACACGATTCTAAGCTTGGTTGTCGTGCTGTTGTCTCGGAGAACAGGTTGGTGCGGCATGTAATAGGTACGCTGATTGCCGTCGTGTGGATCAGTGGGCGCTTCCTCTGCTACGCCATCGTCAATCAGTCGCCGCATCTCGGTGTCGTACCTTTCCATGAGTTCCGGGGCTCTGTTGAGCCTTTTTGTCAGGGAACGAAATCGTTTCTCTGCCACTGCACGGTTGTCTGCCAACTCTACGTTATCCTTCCACGGCAGCTTCACCTGGTAGCGGCCGTTAACTGTCTCAAGGTTGTTCTTAAACTCGTCCTTAACTTCGCAGTTCGAGGGGTTTTGTGTTAATTCCGACACACCGACGCTCTCTAGCTCCCAAAACTGCCTCAAAATTGGCGCTGTTTCTTGGTCGGCTACTGTCGTACGTAGGACGATCGCGTGGGCACAGTTAACCAGCTGACATGTTGTCGAAGTCTGACCCTGAACTGCCCAACCGAATCTTGTCTCCACTGCCATGAGTTTGTTTTGCAGCTTTCTTACAGAGCCCGTAATGCACTCCCAATAATAATCAGAGCCAACAAGGATTCCGGTGTTCGCGTTCGTTAGTACTGTTGTGTCGTCACCGAGTGGGCAGCGAAGTTCTTCTAGCGACTTGCGAATTTCGTCGTCAGGGCAGGGAATTTGTTGCTCGCAGATTGAGGGTGTTTCCAGCGCCTCAATTACCCTTTCCGTGTTTGCATTATGCCTGCTGATGAGGCGAACCTCAACCACCCGGAATGTTCGTGCGTCGCTCTGCCCTCCAAACACTCCAATCGAGAGTTTCTCCGTGCGGAGCGGCCGACAGCCGAGTCTCTGAGACAGCTCCTCCGTAATAAACGATCGTTGGCTGCCGCTGTCGAAAAGAATTCTTGTGATACTCTTTGTGTTCTGTCCACTGCTCCACGCTGTCACAGTCGGCATGAGTACGGAGGGGCGATCGGTTGTGTTCTCGGATGCATGCAGAGAGATGGGAGCGTTAAACACCTCCTTCACCTTCGTTTCTTCGCCATGCGCATGCATTTTTCTCAAGAACTCCGGGTCGCACATCGTCGTTGCGTGTCGTCGTTTGCAAGCTTTGCATTCGATGCTTGCCCTACAACGCTTTGCAAGGTGTCCGCGCTTGGTGCAGCGGAAGCACCTGCCTTTCGATGTTAGTATGGCCTTCTTTTCCCTCAGGTCTATTTTTGCGTTGCAGTCGGGAGTGTCGTGTGCCTTCGATTGACAAAGTAAGCACTGTGTGTCGGACGACGTCCCGTGCAAGGCCGCTACCGTTGGGGTTCTAGGGGGGGCCTTGTCTGATGCCGCGTGATGCTTGCGAAAAGGAGGCGGGGGCTTACCGTGGTTGTCGTCGGGTCGGCTTTCCGCTGCCCTCTCACGGCTCTCCAGCTCTCGTCGGTAGAAGTGAAGGAGAGATCGGAGTGGAGACCCTTGAGATGATGCTGATGAGCCGGTTGATGCAGAGTCGCCGTTCGCTGATGCTGCACTGCTTGTCCCGTCACTATCTTCGGCTTGCCGGCGGTGATAATCCAAAATCATGTCCGCTGGAAGCACACGTAGCAGCACGGGGTAGAGCATTGCGCTGTACGACTCGTCCGCCACACCTAACGACTTGAGTCCTCGCATGTGCACCTGTAGCCTGTCGTAAAGACGCCGCAGGGCGGGCACATTCTTTGACGACGTCAACGGCTGCGCGTCGATGAGGCCTTGCATGTGCTCTTGTATCAACGCCGCTGGGCTGCCGAAACGCTGCTGTAGAAGATCGACGGCGTCGCTGTAGCACTGGGCAGTCGCTGGGAGTCCTGCAATAGCAGCCGCAGCATCTCCGGTGAGCAGGGACCTCAGGTAGTGAAATCGGTCGCTTGCAGTCAAGTCCTCATTCTTGTGCACTGATTGTTCGAATTGTTCCCAAAACGGTTGCCAATTTTTCCGCTTGCCGTCAAACCGAATGAGTTCTAATTTTGGCAGCTTCGCTTTTGGGGCTGAAGGTTTCTGCGGTTGAGGCTCGTTGCTGCTCGTACTTGGAGCCTGCGCCTGACGAGGAAGACGCTGCGTCTCGATCTTGTGCTTGAGCCTGCCCAAGGAATTGGCGATCTTGTCCGAATATTCCAAGACCTGCTCGAACTCTTCATCAGCGTCCTCATCTGTCAGGCACCGCTCGATCGCCGCGTCCACTTCTGACAGCTTGAGGCTGGTTGTTTCAAGGCGCTGCAGCATCGCCTTCAATGCGTCGACGGTCGGCTCGGCGCTGGCCGCAAGGCATTCGTCGATTTCTTTAACGATGCGGGTTACCTGTGATCGGATGGCCCGTCGTTTCTTTCGTTGAATCTCCATGTCGGTGCTTGAAGTGGAGTCGGTGGGGTCCGGTCGATGTGGTAATCCGTTCCCGGGTTTCGGCACCAAATTGTGTTGTAAGAGAATACTTCTCCTGTCGTTGCAGGTTTTTGAATTAACCCAGAAGAAGCACTTCGATATTTCGTTCGTTAAACTGTTTATTCACTTCTCGTTGGAGCCAATTCGAGCAGTCGCCGAAACGATGCTCGTCCGTGGGCCCCTCCGAGTCGTTCTCCTTGCTTTCCGCTTTCGCGGTCACCAAGAGCCCGGCCGCTCCCTCGCTTCCCCGAATTCCGCGAGCGGCCCCTCCCTCCAGTCGTGGTGTCCCGTTACTGCCAGAGGCGCCTCTTAATGGCTTTTCCTTTCCTGCGCCCGGCCGTTCTGTCGTCCCTCTGTGGTCTCTCTCCACGACTGGACGGAAGGTCCGCGCACAGTTCTAACAGTCGTAACAAGCAGAGCTACCGCTAAGACGCATTACTGCCGTAATGGTAACGCGAAGTTATCACCATGGACCCTACTGCTTCCCTGCTGTTACCGTTCAGTGCTGATATCGTGTAGCGCGAAACCTAAAAGTTTTTCGACACTGCTTTCGTTTTTTGGGACTCTAAACAACGACCTTAGTGGTTTGAGTATACAGTTTAAGTGAGTTACGAAAGCGATGCAGATTGAGGTTGTATTTTGTCTTCATGAAGACCGCCAATTGGTTTAAATTAATTCTGGGGCTCCTCCCCATACAGTGCGCCTCCCCAGAATAAGTGCTTCGGTGCATGAAACCCCCCAAATTTTACCTCCGAACCATCTGAGAGAGCGCTGCAGGTATCCGCGTACTTTTCTTGGGCTCTTGACGGGGAGCCTCTTGCGTAGCAGCGCCGTGGACATCGCGAGCAAGGGAGCTCCTCGAGGTTGGGGCACGCTTGCTAGACAGGGCATCTGTGCTTGTGAGAGCAAGTTTGTCTGGAGCAAGGGGAACGAGCAGCAACGAACCCTTATTGGGAGCATCCTCACGTAGACAGAGCACTATGTCAACGGATACATTAGCATAGCGAATGCAAGTAAATGGTACACGGTGCTTGGACTCGAGCGCAGTGACCACGCGATGCTTGTCGTCGCTGTCAATGGGACATACAAGGAGGGGGAGAGGGCAGATACGTTGTACACAGTTTTTCTATTACTTTGTTAATTTTCTCAGACCCGGTGCTGCATGGATACCCCACCCTAGTGTCACTAAAATGCTTTAGAGAGTCATTTAGTACTTATACCCCGCCCATGGCAGGTACGGCTTGCGTCCTTCTATTTATGTACGCACGAAAAAAAAATTAGGCACGTGCACGGCGGCACGGCGCCTTCACTTTGACGCCTCCGTCGGTTCGCGCTCACGAGCGTCCTGCACCTCTTCCCGGCCTCTGTTGTACTGCACAATTCATATATAGTTACGCACCCACCACTGGTCATGCCGCGGATGTCTACATGCGACTACGAGCCAAGCTGTGCCGGTATATGAATGCTATCGCATTGTGAAAGCACGCGCCCAGCCCTGGACGTCATCACCACTTACGTTTGAGCAGAACAGAATTGATTTCTGCCCCAGAGCCGAATTAAATGAATGAACCGTACCGGGCAGCGCCAGGTCCGGCTGGGAGTCGACGCTGCCGCCCGTGATGGACGGGTCCAGTGACACGCTTCCGCGATTCGGCGGAACGGGCGAACTTCTCTCCGCGATGTTACCACTGCTTCCGCCGCCTGCGGGGCGACCAGTCGGACTCAAACAGCTACCCGCGGAAGGAAATAATTAAGTATTACAGACGATGACCCCCAAGGGTTGTGCAACTACTTGCAGCAACAGCCGTTGACGTATGATTATCCCGGTGATGATTCTTCAAGGACAATATTGCACATGGGGCGTCTTACCGTCGCCGTAAGTCATATACACATCTCGGCAATTGTATTTGGATTTTAGTTTGACGGTAACAAAGGCTAAAAGAAAAAAAAAAAACTGCAGGGCCAAGTTGCATGAAGCCGACACGGCGGAGGGCCGGACGGCAAATTGTGCGGGAGGCTTCGCAGGCAAACAAAAATAATTCAGTGAATTGACAAAAATATTTCATAATAATTGACAATAAAATGGCTAGTGCACGTGTGCAGATGGGGCACAATGTTCTTGTCTCCCGTATAACCCCATCTGAGGTCAAAACAGGGGGAGGGGTGGGGGTTCTGACGACAGGTTGGGGCCGCATAATACTGCCCCGCGGCCGGCAGGTTTCCGACCCCTGCGCTAAGGGAAATGCGGAGAAAGCGAGACATAGGGGCGCGCTTGACACGTGCGGCATTGAGGACCCTGATTCTGCGAGCCAGTGATTTATACACACCCCCCTAACACCCCCCCAGAAGGACTTCGACACCCACCCAAAAAGATTCCACAACCACAAGCACCCTGCATACAACACCCCCCCAAAATCGAAGTTCTGCATAAACCCCTGCTGCGAGCCGCTACCATGTTCGCGCTTGCTGCAAGTTTTCCGGAGTCACCCCGTGTGTAAGAAAGCTGCCTCGGAGAAGTAGCAACGTGCCTGGGAACGGCCGGATCGCGGGCGCCCGGTCGCTGTCAGCGTGAATTCGGCGGCGGCAAACGCAGCGTGTCGCGAGTCGACTTGGCTCGGCGGGAAGACGCCGCTGCCGAGATATCCTCTCCCCCTCTCTCAGACTCCCCACAAACTTTGGAAAGAGCGTTGTGTGCAGACTTGGCAGTAATGAAACTACAGTAATTAAATTACTTTCTGCTGTAATGAGTAATGTAAGGAATTACTTCAGGCCAGTAATTTCATGAAAATTACTCATTACTTTCCCAATTACTTTTGACTGCGATATACCCTGTCCGCTTCTCTTACGGCATAAAAAGTTGACCTAGAAAATTTGACCAAGTAGAGTTCCAATGCCCAGAGAGTCTATGGGCATTGGAGCTCTACGAACGCGAAGGAAAGAACGCTTCGATGAGAGCTCTGCCTGCTTTCTGGCGCCTCTTCGTTCCCTTTTCATGCGTTTCAAAGTAATAGTAATGTAATGTCATTGCTTTCAGCCACCTGTAATTTCTAATGTAATTTAATTACATTTTAGAAAATTCTAGGAAAGTAATGTGTAATGAAATTTAATTACATTTTAGAAGTAATTTTGCCATATCTAGTTGTGTGTGTACTATGTTGGCGCCATGCGCAAAAGCAGGAGGAGTACTGTTTTTACCATTAGCGCTTTGGGCATAAATACGTGTGGCCCTGAGCGCAGAACCGCATTCGTTATAGAGCAGCGAATCAATGCTGTCGCTCTGCTCGAGTCCTGTACTGTAACCTCGTCCGTAGGGGCATTGTTCCTGTCTTGCTTCGGCTTATTTCTTGCCATGCAGTAAACCACTTTAGTTAGGCATCGGCCTCTTGTCGTCGTCACCAAGGCAGTAACTTTTGCTGGCCGCTCTTCACCACGCTTCCTCACATGACGGAGGCGACGGAGCCCGGTGCTGGGACGCCTTCCCGAATGTAGCAACCCGCACACATCGAGGCACCTTAGCCAAGGTCAGCTGTTACCTCCAGGCGGCGAGGAAGCGAAGCGCACAGCCGGATCGAACATTTAACGGCCCCGTGGTCTGTAACACGTGTTGCAAATGCCTGTTGTATGCCGCACACACGCCGTCGCGTAAGAACCGTTGTTTCTTACGAGGACAAACATCAAAAGAGAAATCCTAATTTCTGCTCTCCACCTCGAAAACCGGGCAACTTAATTTGAACCCCCGCCCACTCCGGCCTTGAGTTTGCGCACAAAGCCGCTCGAGGTTTTACCGACCGAGCGGACGGTACCTCCGATACGGACCCGGACTGGCTACAGTGACAGTTGTGGGGCCCAAGCCCCTTTAATGGGGGCGAGGAGGCGCTACGACGTCCTCCTCCTTGGTGGGGCGAGGGCGATCCTCGCGCGCCTCCCTCCTCTCCCTACCAGGCGACGGGGGATGCGCGCAGGAGACTCCCGGGAGAGACCGCCCTTGGGACGCGCAGCGATCGCACGGTACGTAAATGCCCTTCGGCCACTTTTGGCCGTTTCTTGCATTGGCCGTTGTTTCCCACTTCCGTGGGTCACGGCACCCACCGTGTCGATTAGCGCATGCCTCGATTTGCGTCAGTGCGTATATCTAGGATGCCCGGCGAGTCTCCGCGGGCATATTCCACTCATTGGTGGGTTGCCCCCGCGTCCGCGATGTGACGGCTTGCGCCGTCTAAGGTCAGCGGACGAGCGCCGATGCCGCCCGGTCGAGTCCAGTGGCTTGGAAATGTGTAGCGGCCACAGAGAGCCCCCTTCCCCTACGTCAGCGAGCGTTGCGGCCGGCCAACGCCGGCGGACGCTAACTGCTGCCCGACTACGGGCTGGGCACACGCTGACGGCTGTATGCCCCAGGGGATAGGTGCGTAGTGCAGCGTAGTGTTTGTATCGTGGTTGTCCACGTAATAAACCCCTGTACTATGAAATGTATCGCTTACATGTGAAGTGACTGACAACGTACACACGCGGCGAGAGTCGTGGCTCGCTCTCGAACCCGTTGTGGGCATGAGTCTCTCGGCAGGGCAGTTCGGTGCTGCGCGAGAGCAGTGAGAATAACGACGGCGCGTTATTCTATTACTCTATTCTGTTCCTTATTCCTTAAAGGCAAGTATTAAGGACAAGATAATGCCCACACAGTACAGGTCATTATTGTTTAGCCCAGGCCCGCTACCCACCCGCGCACCCATCCCTCAGTAAGCGACATTCGGTAGTCTCCTACAGACCCACTCGTATCGAAACCTACTGTTGTACAGCTATATTGCTAATCACCCGACTGTCATATAGTCCGGAACGAATGGACCTGGCGGACATGTCATGGCAATTTCCGTAGGCGATCACAAATGGCCTCACAATCACTAACAGCTGAGCAGTGGGAGACCGTGCTGCTCAGCTCCTGCCCGGAGATCAACTCGATGGCCGTCCAGCTGGCTGAGGACGCCGCCAGAGCCTAAGGGCTCACGGCCGAAGCATCACAGCTGCCACTCAATAAAGCGTATTCTCTCTATTTCTGCGCTGTTGTTGCAAACACTAAGCCTTCTATTTGAGTAAATTTACTCTAGCGCGAAGTTAGGTGAATAAGCTAGAACTGCCTTGCAGTAAATTTACTTCGTGACATATTGATTTTGCCGTATATACGGGCTGCGGCTGTGTGTTGTGGGATATGTGAGGGGTTCCTCGGGGACCTTGCCAGCACTCTGGGGTAGGCCCCCACGCTAGCTCCCGGCGTGTCAACCACGCGGGCTCCCATGCCTACGGCGGGCCCAGCGAGGTTCGCTGATACGAGAACACAGTACAGTAGTGCCGACGCACAGCCGTTTGTTTGGGGAATCCCAAAGCATGCGAGCACGAAGCTCGACGGCGTTCACGAATCACGCCGTCCGGTTCGTTACCGCGAACGAGAGGCAGGCACTCACGGCGCGCGACAAAGTTCCCACCCGAGATACATGTATCCGCCACCGGCGCGATGTTCCGCCGACCAGCCCCGACCGGGTCCCCGACGAGACTCTCTCGACTGATGATGATGATGATGATGATGATGATGATGAGACTATCCCCTTTGTATCGGGTGGGCACAACTTTGGCACCCTAGCCGTCGCTTCAAACTATATCTATAGGAAGGAGATTGCCGAATATAGGAATGCCGAGATACAGGAATGCCGAGAGGGGAGAAGGGAATGTCCATTCAGGACCCCCTTCACGGCGAGTTAGGCGCCCTCAGTGGGCGCACTATTGATAACAATGTAGCCTCCACAGTGCTGCAGCTAGCTTGTGGTATGAACTATACGTAAACAACGGAACAGACGGACTGCTAAAACTCTCTATTGGCTGGGTGTCGTTTGAAGTTAGAGAAGCTCAGAGTAAAATATGTTCTGAGGTAAGGTTGAGAGCTATGGATCAACGTAGGTGGACTGAAGTTTTTAGGTACCACTAATGAAAAGCGTGGGCACGTAGTGGTCGAAGGCTAAGCACGAAATATGAAAATAACAGTGGAGAATTAAAGACAGCCAAGCTAACCAAAAAAAAAGAAGCAAGGCAGTTAGAAACAAATAAATTGAGAGAAAAAAATGGAAGCTAAAAATTGGACACCAGAAAGGAAAATTTCCACAGTTCCAAGGGCAGTGCTTTGTTTTTTGAGGCTAGAGCAGGTTGCTTGAGAAGTAAGAGATTTGTGGGGAAGTATACAAAAAAATGACGGGGTATGCATGGTCAGAGGAAAAGAAACAAACAATGCGGCACGTAGTCCTGGAATGTGAGTGTATCCATCCAAATCTACATTAGGGATATATTCGGCTTCCCGGAGCCCAAGGTTTTGAGGGTGGCACAGAGGGAGTAAACTTTCAAGGCCTAAAATGTTGGCGGGAGAAGAGCAGAGAGGCAATTTGGAGACGCTCCGCTCCGGTACCGGGGGCCCGCTCAGCGCAATCGGAGCAGGCCAAGCGAGCCCCGCATGCACAATGGCGCTCCCGCTTGCTATTGGAGCGCAGCGGACCGCCAGAAACAGCCAAAACTTGCTTTGTCTAGGAGCACCTGTAACAGACAAAACTTATTTTAAGCCTGCCCTAATAGCAGCGATACAATTAAAGCAAGAGAAGAACATTATTAGGGGCGAAGCCCATTTGGGGCTCGGGCTGCCATCGTCTCCTGTCGTCGTCTCCTGTAGTTACTGTACTAAAACACCGGCAAACTCGTTTTCCAACGCCTCGCGCTTCAACGTAACGCGCACGAAAAGAACACACCGGGACACTCGTTTTCCAATGCTTCGTGCTTCAGACACGAGACTTTTACAGCAAAGCTGTATACCTTTACCGCCCTTAACATCTTCATCTCCGTGGGCAAAAAGGCCAAGGAGCCAAGAATGCACGCTCATACACTGCATGCTTCGCCTCTCCTCAGGTTTCACGTCAGTGAAGATGGCCCGGATTTTTTTTAAATGCGGAGCATTTCTTAGGCTCGCCTGGTCCTCCGTCGTTGATAGCGGCGCCGTCCACACGCTCACTGCGCACGCGCAACTCTCCTCCTTACACCCACAGCTCCGCGATACTACACTATAAAAAAAAGAAATAGTTAGCGGCGCCCGGTTTCGATCCCACGACTCTCTGGCCGCAACGGGAGGTACGCGGTGCTCTTCCCACTACGCTACAAATCCGGGACAGGAGCAAGTGCTACGAACGCGCCTTATGTCCTTGACTCATTCAAACTACGTCAAGAAGCTACTGATACAACGAAGGCACGCGAAGCTGAACGTCAACGGAAACGACGAACTGAAAACTTTAGAGGGGGATGCTGAATTTCCCGTGGGAAAGCTGTGGCGGGAAGCGCTACGCGCCTTGCAGCTCAACCAGTCCCATCCGCAGCGCCTCTGATGCTGATTGTGGCAGGATGCCCCTAGGGATTGGCCAACCAAAGAATCCATCACGAGATAGGTTCGCGTTCAACCACCGTCGTCATCTTCCCGTAGGGGAACCGCCGAAGAAGAAGAAGAACGAGAAGACAAAGCTGCGAAGATTGGGGCGTGTACATTGCTCTCAGCCGGTGCACCAATGTCAACACCTTTACCTCACCAAAGCTGACGGAGACTACCGATTCTACCACAGAGACAACATCGACAAGAACATGATGGACGAGTTTCGGCGCCTCGAGAACCACCGCCTACTCACCGTAACACAACAGCACTTGCGTGCCTTTGCCCCCGGTGTGGACCCGGACGCGGAATTCCCTCTGGCGCTAGTAAAAACCAGATCACTCAACATAACGGCAACTCAATGGCACCACACGGAACCGCCACGATGCTTCGCATCCTCATCAGGGTTCCCCACGGGAAGATGGTGTAATTTTTTTTGGTAAGCTGACATGTCATCATCCCGTTACAAAGGGGATACCATTAAAAATTATCATCGTCATAATCATCATCATCACCACCACCAGCAGCAGCAGCAGCAGCGGCAACGTTCTTTCTGCCATGCTTTCTGCCACCGCCGCCGCCACGCTCTCCGCTCTTCCCCGTGGCTCCTCTTTGGATGCCCAGGCGTTGCCTAGCAACGGAGGCGCGCACTCCTTTTCTTCGTAGGACTTGATTGCTGGCTAGTTGGTTCTTTGTATTCTATTCCTGGGGCGCGGCCCGTGCTTGGTGGCGTATCTTTCTTATCTTTCGGTCATATCTTTCGGTCCTGCCGACGGCACCTCGTATACCGCACCGAGTGGCGAAATAGCGCAGCGACTTCTCTGTCGGTACACGAGGTGTCGCGGCATGCATGTGCGGGCGACCACTCACGTGGGCGCGGCACCGCTTCCGCCGACGCCGACGCCGCCGCAGCAGCGTCCGCGTGCAGATCACGGCTGGAGGCTGCCTTCTCGGCCTTCGCCGACTGCTTGTCGCGACTGCGAAGTTTGCCGAGGCGCGTCTGGCGGCGTTTCCGACGACGACGACCTGCATCAGACAGGAGGTCATCGCACTCAATTGTGGAAGATAGAGTGGGAGCAAAATACATGGAGCATGCATGCAGGCGTAATGGCTCTTCAATCGAATTATCCTTTCCCGGTTCACATCATGCTCCACGTATTACTACAGAGCATGCATGGCGTTTCTTTAATCCTTACGATATACCCATAATCCTGCTCTCGTAGCTTTCAGTTGGCATTAGCAGCCGAGGTTGTGCAGTGAGATCCCTTAGCGATTCGCGGAGTAACAGATATCCGCGAAAAGAGGGGATAACACTGCCAGCAGAGCGCTTTGTCTGTCTCTCTAACGAGTAATAAACGCGTGCTGCTGTTTTTTTCTCCTTTTTTTGAAAAAATATGACTATTTGCCAAGCACCGCGAGAAATAACTGTTTTGTAGCGGTTGGGTCTTGCTTATTATTGTTGTTACCGGCCATTGCAGACGCAATGGGAGCGGCGTGAAGTGACTGCCTGCCGTTTCAAGCGTTTTCTGAATGAGAGTTACTGACCCTGCCATAAACATCACCATTTAAAGCGAAGCTGTGGTGTTCTCACTGATGGCCTCTGTAACGCGAAAACGCCGAAGTGAAAGAAAAAAAAACGCTTCTGGTGGGTGGAATCGAACCTGCGTCTTTCGCGTTATGAAGCTGGCGTCTATCCGAATGCACCATTCCGACATTTTTTTCTTCTTTATTGCCAATCTCGGACAGCAACAACACCAGGTATACCAGGTACAATGACAAATAAAAAATCACAGTAATGCCACCATGCCCCCCAGGGCCGGTGTTGTCATTTAAAATTCCCTAAGCGTAGTTAGGGGTTCAATTTTAGACAACCACTCTGGTGGAGAGTTCTTCGATCGCTCTCTGAACTTCAACAAACTGTGACACACTTTCCCTAAAATACTATCTTGTTGGTCGCGCGTCTACATCACAATGCAGCCAAGCCATGCGCGAACGCCAAATGCTGTGCAAACCCAACAACATTACACTCAAATGGCACACCGTCCTCTATATCAATGCACAAAAAACGAATGCCGTGTGGGCTAAGTGGAAAATCTTTCTGGAGTGACCGTTGGAGGACATCCCAAAGGAACATTGCGGCCCAGCAATGAAGAAAAACATGCTCCACAGTTTCAGGTTGTTGGCAAATAGGACAGTCGGTTCCCCATGGTACTGAGAGCCCCGTTTCTTGCATCCAAGTTGCGACGGAAAGTGTACCCGTGTGCAATTTAAAAAAGAAAGTTTTTGCCCCAGGTGACACTTTCATTCGCTTCACTCGTTTTAACACATCTTGTCCTGGACCATTGCTGTACAGAGCTCTATACAGTGGCACTGGCAAGACTACGTCTCATATAGATCGTTATTTATTTTTTTCCTTGTTACATTGGCCAGATATTGCATTAAAAAACGCGTTGCTATAAATCGGAATGCCAAAACAATTTCTTTAAAATATCCATGGACACCACCTGGCATGCAACTTGAAGAAACCACAAATTCTGGCAAAGCACGCATTAACCGAACTTGCATTACGGTGCGTAGAAAAGGGTCCTGTACATCGCGTAGAAACAAAAATCGGTTTACGAGTTGCCGTACAAACAGATGGGTCAGTCCTAATCCGCCGTCACGTATTCGCCGAAACAAATTCGTACTACTGCTCCTCTCCCACGTGGACCCCCACACAAAAACAGCAAATACGCGATGTAGCTTCTCGACATTCAAACACGAACAATGAAGCACTTGCATGACGAACCAAAGCTTTGCCACGAAGAAAATATTACAAGTCGTGGCTCTCGCGAACACTGACAGCCCAGTTGCTTCCACTTTTTCCGCTTTCTCTTTCAGTGTTTGCACATGCCCCCTCCAGTAGGGCTCACTGTCGCGGTAGTACTCCAGAGGGGTTCCCAAGTACTTTACTGGGGTGGTTACCCAAGTTACATTAGCAAAGATCGCTGGCGTTGACATCCATCCACCGTGCCAAAACCCCAGGCATTTTCCCAAATTTACCAGTCTCCCCGTGACCTCCCCAAATTGCTTCACTGTTTCCACGGCGAACATCACGCTTTCTTTGTTCGAGTAAACAACGGCAATGTCGTCAGCATAGGCGAGAAGTTTGACCTCCGCCTCCTGTAGTTTAAATCCGCTTACATTACCATTCTGAATGATGATCAGGCACAGTGCTTCAATGTATACACAAAACAATAAAGGTCTGAGGGGGCAGACCTGGCGCACCGAACGCTGCACCTCGATGACCGCTCCCAATTCCTTATTCACTATCAAGCGTGTAGTGCAGTTCCGGTACGCCATCGCCAGAACCAAGGTTGATGTGCTCTAAAACAAAAAAAAATAACAGAATCTTGTGGGAGACGCAGTCAAAGGCTTTCTCCGGGTCGAGCTGGAGAATCGCCACGCCCGAGCCCAATGCATCGCAACATTCCAGCACGCACCTGGCCTTGTGGATATTATGCAGAAATGCATTATTGTTGTGCGTCCCTTGGCCGGCGTGCGCAGCGCGTCTGATGATGATTGTGGCATGATGCCCCTAGGGATTGGCCAACCAAACAATCCATCACGAGAGAGAGAGAGAGAGAGAAATGAACTTTATTGAAAATGTCCTGCGGAGGTGGTTGGGGAACCACGCAGGGTCGCCCGCCACCCGACTTTGTTTATGGCGTCTTCGAGATGTTGCCTCCCCAGCCTACGCTGGACCAGCCCGCAGATGGCCGTTGGGGACGTGTCCTCGACCACCCGCAGGCTCAGTCTCTCGCGCTTGCCGGGAGAGAGCCACCTCGAGCCGCTGGACTGCCAGTAGCTGACTTGCTAGTTCGTGTGAATACACTGCTCTTTCTATGTCTTCTGGCAGCCGTCCAGGGAATGCTGCCGCTTCTGTGGGGTGTAGTTCACAGTTCCACAAGATGTGGGTCAGGGTCGCCTTAGAGTTTTTGCACACACTGCACACGTCGCTGCGGAACACTTCCGGGCACACGTGGCGCGCGAGCGCCGGAGTCAGCACTGATCGCGTCTGTATCTGCCTATAAAGCACTGCTTGTTCTCGCGTGAGTTTAGGGTGGGGTGGGGGCATGGTCCGACGACCGTACCTGTACCACCCCAGCACTTCTGCATACTCTTGTATGGGATCGTTTTCTTCGTCGTCTCGGTCGCCTGTGTCGGCGTTCACTGCACCACACCTTTCACAGTCTTCGCAGTCCGCCCCAGCCGTTGAGACGAGGGAGGTGGTGGTCGTCGCGCATCTGGTGAGAGTTCGCGCGGCGGCGTCCGCCGTCTCGTTACGGTTGGGGTAGCTGCTACTGCACCCGTTGCTGTCTGTGGTAGTGTGTGCCGGGAACCACCTTAGATGGGTGGTGGGCACTGCGTCGCGCACTGGTTTACGCACTTCACTGCACCGTATCACTTTCACTGCTTCGCTGCACACCGTGTTTGTTGCGTAGTTCTTGATGGCTGAGCGCGAGTCACTCAGGATTGTGGAGCATCGGGGATCCGTGAGTGCCAACGCTATGGCCATCTCTTCCGCCTGGCTTGCCGACGATGCTCGGACGCTGCAGGCGTTGCAGATTTCACCGGTGGTGGCCTTGACCACCACGGCCACGTAGGTGTCTTGTATATGTGGGTATTTTGCTGCGTCGACGAAGAGGGCCCCGCTGTCGGCAGCGTATGTGTCTGTAAGGGTCTTTGCTCGTGCTGCGCGTCTTCCCGGGTTGTTGGCCGGGTTGACGTTCCTGGGCATCGGTGAGACTTGGAGTCGTCGCCTGGCGCCTTCCGGTAGGGAGGGGGCTGCTTGTGTTTGCGGTGTTTCTGCCTCTGAGAAGCCCAGTCTGGTGAGTATGTTCCTCCCCGTCTTAGTCCTCCTGAGGCGTTCTTTTTGGGCTGTCCGCTGGGCCTCCGCAATTTCTTCTAGGGTGTTGTGGACGCCCAGCTCAAGTAGTTTGGCCGTGCTGGCGCAATTGAGGAGTCCCAGGGCAGCCTTGTAGGTCTTGCGTATCGCAGCGTTGATTTTGTCTCGTTCGTGGGCCTTCCAGCCGTGAAAGGCCCCGATGTAAGACACGTGGCTTGTTGCAAATGATTGGACCAGCCGGAGGAGACTTGCCTCTTTCATGCCTCGATGCCGGTTGGCCACGCGCTTGATGAGGCGTGTAGCCGCCCCCAGTTTGGTCACCAGTCTGTCGACTGTGGTTCCGTTACCTCTGCTTGCTTCGAGGAACATTCCGAGCACTCGGAGCATCGTGACTCTTGGGATGACGGTGCCATCGCTTGTGTGTATTGTGATCTTTTCTGCGCCTTGGGCGGCTTGTTTCCGGTATCTTCCCGGTGGTGGGATGATGAGGAGTTGTGACTTCTGTGGTGAACATTTAAGGCCCGTGTCTGCAAGGTGGCTTTCAATGGTGTTGATGGCGGCTTGTAGCGTTTCTTCTATGTGGCCGTCGCTGCCCCCGGAGACCCACAGCGTGATGTCGTCCGCATATATAGTGTAGCGGACTTGCGGGACCTCCGAGAGCAGGCGGTTGGCCACTCCAATCATGACCAAATTGAAGAGTAATGGCGATATTACTGAGCCTTGTGGAGTTCCTATGCTGCCCAGCGCTCGTTCTTGGAGTTGCAGGTTTCCCGCCTGGATCTTGACGGTTCGACTGGACAGGAAGTCCCGGATGTAGTTGTAGGTGCGTTGGCCCATTCCTAACCGAGAGACCTGCTTCAAGATGGCCGAGTGGTTCACCTTGTCGAAGGCGCTCTGGAGGTCGAGGCCGAGCACTGCTCTGTTGTCTCTGGTGGGGACTGTCGTGTCGAGGACTTCGTGTTGTAGTAACAGCATAGCATCTTGGGTACTGAGCTTCTCCCGGAACCCTAGCATGGTGTCCGGATAGAGGCCTTCTCGCTCGAGGTAACGTTGCCACCTGTTTCGTAGTACGTGCTCGAGCACCTTTCCCACGCATGACGTTAGTGAAATTGGGCGGAGGTGGTCTATGCTGGGGGGTTTGCCGGGTTTGGGTATGAGCACCGTGCGGGCCGTTTTCCACTGCGACGGTAGCTTGCCAGTTTGCCAGCAGCGGTTGTAGTATTTCGTTAGGGCCGTGATGGCCCCATCGTTCAGATTTCGTAAGGCTTTGTTGGAGATCTGGTCGGGACCGGCTGCGGACTTACAGTTGAGTTCCTGTAGCACGGCCCGGACTTCCCACTCCTCGATGTCTTTATCCAGGTTTGGATTGTCGGTTCCTTGGTAATCTTCGTGCTGTTCTGCAGGGGTACTGGGCAGATATTTTGCATTGATGCGCTTGCCTGTCTCTTCTTCTCCCAACTCCTTTAGTGCTGCGTGCATGGTTTGGGAGAGCCTGTGTTGTTGGCAACCCCTCGTCGATGTCTCGTCCAGGAGGTGGCGGAGGAGCTTCCATGTCTGGCCCTTGTGTAGTTGACCGTCGGCGGCGCTGCACATGGCGTACCACTGTTGGGTACACAGTTCTTGACTGTACTTTTCGATGGCTCGTCCTATCTCGGCCACTTTCTTTCGGAGCTTGCGGTTATGTCTCTGTCGTTTCCATCGGCGTTGTAGCGATTTGCGAGCTTCGATCATGTGGGCTAATTTGCTGTCGACTTGGATGATGTCCTCGTCGGTGTCGATTTCGGTGGTGGCTTCAGTCGCCGCTTGCTTGACGGCTGACGTCCACTCTTCGATGTCTGTGATGTCTTGCAGTTGATGGGAATCTTCTAGGGTCTTGCGGAATTGTGTCCAGTTGGTGAGTTTGTGCTGGCGGCGTGGTGCGGTTGTATGGTGTACACTTGTTGGGATTACGACTTCCAGGATGTAGTGGTCGCTTCCCAGGTTGCAGCCCGTATTGGTCCACGTGACGTCTCCCTTAGTCTTGGTTGACAGTCGGATGAATGTCAAGTCCGGGTTCGTGTCTTTTGTCGTGTCTTTTGTCGTAGAGATAGCTTCGCGTTCAACCACCATCGTCATCTTCCCGTAAGGGAACCGCTGAAGAAGAAGAAGGTGAAGAAGACAAAGCTGCGAAGAGGAGGGCTGCGTGAGTTTTGGCTACCGTTATCCTCCTCGGCCGGCGCATCTTCCCGATCTGAACCCGGTCGAAGAGCGGCTCATCGCGCCTCGACTCCCCTTCATGAGCATCAGGCGGCTGACTCGAGGCAACGGGCAGTTTGGAATCAAGGGACAGGCGGTGAACGTGCCCATCGACGTATCGAAGGCTGTGCGGTGCCTTCCTCGCATGGTACCCGAGGACGTTGCGTTCGACGTTCGCATTTTTGCATCCTCACAATCCCCCTCGGGGAGGTGCGGGGGAATTTTTTTAGTAAATATGTTACGACCCCTGATGCCACACGTCTGATGTGGACCTGCAATTTTCTGGATTACCATTTGTAACCTTTTCCTCGGAACCTTCATAAAAATTTTGTAATCAACGTTTGTTAGCGAGATTGGTCGGCATGCTTTAACATCCCGTAATTTTTGCTTGTTGTCTGTTTTCGGAATTAGTATTGTGTGGGAGGTAGAAAAAGATGGAGGAAGCGCTTCAATTTCGTAGGCTTGATTGTACATGTCGGCAAGAACAGGAGATATCAAAGATTTCAGATGTTTATAGAACGCCGCCTAAGCCCGTCAGGAACCGGTGACTTGCCCGGATTCAGGTTTTCGATGGCACCCTTAACTTTCTCGGCCGAGAAGGGTTGTTCAAGCCATTCCTTTGTTTCATCATCCAAGCGTGGCAACGCACCGATAAAATATCGCTTGAATTTTAGATGCGACTGCATCTCATTCACTCGCCTTGTCCCTCCATACGACGTTGTTGTTGTCCGTCCACACCCCTCCCCCATTCTCCTCGCCTCATTCGCTGCACTTTCCGCCGCTCACCCCCTCTCCTCTCCGATAGCGAACACACTCGCGAGGGGCATTGGATTGGATTCGATTGGATTGGCCTGGCTTGGCTTGGATTGGATTATCTATAGTGCTATAGTGCCTAGAATAGTATATTCTTACTATTCTAGGCTATTCTAGAACCGCCACGCGGTTCTATAAACCTTCAAGTCGGCCGCCTCGATTCACGCGCGTCTCCGCCGTACTACAGCGCTGGCATCGAGGAACCAGGCCTGTAGCAGTGGAACGCGGTAAATTCAAGTCGCCTTGAGCAAACCTTTAGTATGTTTACCTTGGGATGAGCGCGACGGAACAGGAACAGCATGAGATGTGAGGGGGGAATTTCCTTGCAAATGTCTACAAAGTCTATCGTGTTTTGACGACATTTGCAACGAAAGGAGCAGATACGCGGCCAATTTTTTCGTTCTCCCGTGCAATCAACTTAATTTTGTAGGTTCGCTCGCAATAGGTTTTCTTTTCTTTTTTCTCATATTTTATAAAGCTATACCTTTTTATGGCTTTTATTTTAACGTCTTGCTTATACATCTCCCACTTCTCCCCGATTTTACCGTTATGGCATTCAGCTATTTCCGTAATTTTTTCTACTACAAAACCCATGAACATTTCGTCTTGTAACAGCTTTTTATTCAGTTTCCACAGATCCCACGAGAAAGGTGTGTTCTGTTTTTCCCTACCCAGTCTGCATTTAACCAAACAGAGGTCCGAGAAAGAAATCGGCTGCACGTCATAGCCATGACATTATTGTATTAAATTTAGCGAAAAATAAAGCCCATCTAGCCGTGCGTGGCTGCACCCCTGAAAATGTGTGAATCTCACGTCTCTCGTACCCTCAAGGCATTCAACGACATCAATCAAGCCGAATTCGTCTACTATCTCAGCCAGCAAACTAGTGATAACGTCTCTGTAGGTGGTTTCCTTTGTTTTATCGCGGCTCGAATGTACACAGTTAAAATCCCCCAATGACATAAGCCGCCTTTCGGTGTTCGAGTGTTGCTTGAGGCTATCAAAAAAATCTGACCTGGCCTCCAATGCATTTGGCGCGTACATACAAATAATTCTGTACTCGACAGAGTTGCACTGGCAATCGCACACAAGGCGGCCAGAAAGACATGCAGTACTAACCGCTTGCATTTCCAGGCCCGGCAACTTCTTTACGAACAACACACAACCCGCCGACGTCCCCACAGCGTGACTTACAGAAGCGTAGTAACTCGACGTGAAACGGCGCACCATGCCCTCGGTCCCTTCCTCCGCGTCCACCCTCGTCTCCTGAACTGCTAGTACATCGATGTCCTGATCTATTAAAAGGCGATATACCTGGCTTTGTTTTCTCTTTGCAGCCAGACCCCGGACGTTTAATGTTGCTACATTTAGAGTCCCTTCCATTTCGCCTCCCTTTAAATATTAGAGACCGCGGCCATGGTGCTCACCCTTTCGCGTCCGCGTTTCGCTAGACGCAACCCTCCTCCGCCGTGGAGACAGGGGGTGGCTGCTGGCCTGCTGCGTCGACGGCGTTCCTGGGCGTCCGCGTCTGGTCACGACGTTGGGACGCGGCTTCACAAAGGAAGAGCGTCGCCCCGGGTTTGTTTTCAGCGGCGGCTCCTCGCTGCTGGCCGTGGCCCCATCTTCCTCTCCCTCGTTCGTCTTGTCAAGGCCGCGTTTGGCGTTGTTCCCAGCGCTTGCTTGCCCGCCCGCCTCCATCGTCTCATCCGCGCTTGGTTCGGGCTCGAGTTCAGTGGGCTGTTGGTTCTTTAAGCCGTCCGCTGGAATCACAGTAACACACGCTGCCGCCTTGTTCTGGTTCTTTGGCTCCGCGTCTTGGGAGTTGGGACGGACTTGAAACACTTGGGGTCGCCTCCACCTTTTCTGGGTTTCCCGTGCCTTGTGCTGCTGCTTCCACCTCGGCCACGACCATCAAGTGCTCTGAAATCTCTTCTCTACCCGCAGGCCCCGTCACGTTGGCGTAAGTGCGGACGCAACCCGCGTCTGCATGGCCGAAGCGACGGCATTTCGAGCAGCGAGGCACCTTGCAGTCACGGCGAACGTGACCGGTCCCGCAAACATTGCATGGGCCTGCCTGGCGCCACCAAGAGGGCCAACTCGCCTGCGACCCTGATTTGATGCGGAAAATCTTCCACCGTCAACCCGGCCTTGAGCTTCAGCGTTACCGCCCGCGTCGTGGACCCCTTGTCCTGCACTCCATGGACGCGCCATCAATGACCTTGCCATAAGAAGGGCGGTACGCACGTCCTCGTCTTCAACGCCAACGCCGTGCAGCAGCCAGTGAAGCTTAAGCCTCACCTGCTGGTCCTGCGGATCCACGACGAGGCACCGGCGTCCCTTCACTTCCTGCTCGCCGGCCGCCATGGCCTCGGCACTTTTGAAGGTCACCGCCCACACGTGGTTGATCTGGTACGCCCCCAACGCTGTCACGTCGGAGAGCATACCAACACGTGCGAGCATGTCTCTGAAGTCCTCGACGCGGAACGGTCTGGCTTTCACGTCCCCGTGAAGAAACACCGCATTCAACCCGATACCTCCTGTCGGCAGTTGGGGCAAAATAACATGGTACTCGTCATCGCCGTTCGGCCAGACTGGGCCGCGAACGCCGCTCCAAGGGAGCTCATGATTCCGACTTGGTCGAAGCGTTTGGAAAACTTAGACGACAACCAAAGAATCGGCCACGAGAAAGCTTCGCGTTCGACCGTCGTCTTCGTTTGACGGAGGGGCCCTTGACCGGGCAACCTTTGTGGTGATTCCCCCTCTCTTTATTGCCGTGGTATGCCGTGGGCATATACACTTTTTTCTTTGTGAGAATCACAATTTGTAGCAGTCAGATACGGCAATCAATAAATTGGCGACCGAATGCTAAGCGAAAAGAGATAAATTAAACAGCATACGTTTCTTCTCCTGGCTTACGCGCAAGAAAAAATTTGCATGCTTCTCAATATAATGGGCAATCCCGCTACAATTGCAGTTTATCTCGGTTTGTAGCAAATGGCAAGGCGCAATGTTCTTTTTGGCAACGACAACAGACTTACCTTCGTCGGTCTCCCGCTCTTCTTGCTGTATGCGTTCGGTGAGAGTAGAAAGTATTATAACGCTGCGTAAGCGCAGGGCGCGCTCATCACAACAAATAAAAGATCGTGCACAGAGCGCATGCTATGCAACAAACATTATATGAACGCACTTTCAAAGCAACAAGAAAGAACGCGCATTTCAGGTAAGCATTTCGACAACAAATGAATACGACGCCCTGGAAGAATAATCATGCATCAATCGCAAGCGTCAAGACTATAAGCCATTGCGGCCGAAATGGACCTGTCTGTCCAGTACTTTGTAAATTACAGTAGTAACATTTATTCGTCTTCGTTGCACATGCATGCGTTAGCAGACATTTTCCTGAGCGAGCCAATGGCCAAATTTCTTGCGGCGCTCGGTGCAGTTGTTTATAGCGCCTTCGGCCACTCCGCGCTTGTCGAGTCGAAAGCGCGCGGAGTGCTGTAATATATACGAAATTGTACTATTTGTGACTCGTCAAAGTGGCCGAGTTTTCGTTATAAAAAAACTGCGATTGATTCCTCTGTCATAGAATTAGAAACACGAAAGTGAAATTTGCAGCGAATTCTGCAGTTGAGCATGATTTGCGGGTCGGCGGATGTCTTGCGGGCGTGCTTGGCGAGCGACGTCCTACTGGCGCGTCGCTTCGGCAAAGGTGTACTGGTGTCATTTCCGTAACGGATGTGACGTCAGTGAAATCTTGGTGAATACCGGCATAGAACACTTTCGTGTTAAAATACAAAACCCGAAAACGAACAACCCAAAGTATAACGTACTGTTTAGTCCTAAAGGTTGCTTCCCCGCAAGAAGACCCTGTCTGCAGGGGTGCACCCTTTACAGGCCGCTTAATTGCACTGGCGTCACTTCCGTGACGGATATAACGTCAGCGATTAGTCTTCGCGTATCCGGGGATAAAACACGTCCGTGTTAAAAAAAAAAAAAAACGAGCAAGATGCGGAACCCCACGAAGGAAATACCAGATTAAAAGGTAGAGCCAACCGATTTTTAGAATAACTTGATGTTGGGCGAGTTGGCGCATCTTTGGGGAACAAACGCGGGCTTTGCGCGTACATAAGGCAACACACACAGGAAGGACGGGGCGAGGGCTCGTCCCGCCCTTTCTGTATGTGTTGCCTTTTTCGCGCAAAGCCCGCGTTTGTTCCCCGGCCTATTTTTGTGCTCTCTGTCCCAAATGAAACGGCATCGCTGAAGACCCCTTGAACCGAAACGGTTTATAGTCCGTTCCATTTGGCCAAGGGGAAACGTACCCTCGCACTCAGCGGATCGTGGCGCGCGGGCCCCTTCCCCCCCCCCCCTCTGGAGTGTGCGCGCCAATCACGCGGGCGGGTTTGCCACTTATTTGGCAATTATTTTAATGAAATGTTGCTAATAAATGAGCCAGACTGGCAGCTTGTGAGTTGCGCACTTCAAAGCACACAAGCTTTTTTTGCAATTTTGTATTGCTAAACTCTTTCTGCACTATAGTGGCAGAAAATTGGGCATAATGTAGTGGTCTCGGTGTCTGGGACTACAGATTTCTTTGCCACAGGCTGACGTCACAATGAGGCAGGGAGGAGTATGAGGAGTAAACGAGAGTTTCCTCTAGTCCGAGATACCTTGGCCCGCGCTGGCCAAACGGTGGCGTCTACAGAGATGTTATTAATCGCACTCACATTGGACTCGAGGCAATACTTTGCGTTCGGTGAGGTAGAGTTCGTAACGTGCAACACAGTCATGCGCTTAGCACGGACAAGTACCGCCATACAGCGGACCCTACGTAACGAGTGACGGCGCACTCACACTGTTGCCTGCATGCGCGCCTCGCCAGTGAATACAAGCAATATATATCTTGACGATTAGCGTGTGCCGCTGCCGTCACGCTTTTATATATTTGTTTCTTTGTTTTTTCTTTTTTTTTTGTAGCGTTGCGACTTGTGTTTTCGGAGCTTTATAATCGCTGTCACTATGAAATAAAGCACAGTTGTTAGTGCGCCTCCGTCCTATCAAAATCCGTTTTTTTCTGAAGTTGTGCTTGGTGCTTAAACCAAGTTCATTGAAAATGCCACGTTTTGATTTGCAATATCTCCACTAATACTCATCACTTTGACAAAATTTTTGAAGGAGGCGATTGCTAGAACATTGAAGCGTTTGAAAATGTGAACACCCGCCATGTGTCGGCAAGACCACCTCTTTCAGGGCCCCTTCGAACGCAGTTCCACCGGGTGTAAAATGTGCTGAAACAGCGGAGCTGTGCTTCTAGAGTTGTGTAGACTCGAACTTCAACGGGCGCTCGCCCAAGAACGTCAGAGCCGTTGGAACCCAAATTCTACAGTTAGGAGGAGAAGCGGCAGTTAAACGCCACTGGCGGGAAGCTCCCTCCCCGAGCGGGAAGGAGAGGAACTCGCCCCAGAGAGATGCCTGCGCCCTCTATGGGTGGGTCTGCGAACCGGTTCCTGGGAATGCACCGGCGTGTCTGGGAACAGCTGATCCTACCTCTGCGTGACGCATGACATTCAGCAGACCTACGAAGAATCTCGACCTACAACAACAACTCCGCTGTTAAAACTTGTTCCCAGCTAATTAATAACAAATGCAGTACAAAAATAAAGTATTGTAAATTCAAGGCGTAGCAGCGAATTCGAAAACGCGCCCTAGGAAGAATCTCGCGCTATTAGCTTCGACCCATTTTTTTTCTAGAGTTCCACGAGAAGCAAGAAAATTAACGACTCACATCGAGGCCGAGGGGAGTAAAGAAGTCCATGGTAGGTATACCGAGGTGTTTTGTCCTGTTCGCCCTCGGGAGCAGCTATCGCTCATTAAATTATGGCGATGGCGATCTGGATGCTGGCGCCTTGCCCTCGAAGATTTTGGCGCGAAGCCGCCCGACAGGGAATTGACCACGGAGGGCTCACCAGATGCATAACACTGAACAGTACTCTGTTGCAATGTAAGTGTATACGTATACGAGCTTGTCATGGGCCACAAAGGCGGAACAACAGGATTACTAAGCTTGAGGGGCTATAATTATGCCCGGTTGCTTTTCTTTACAAAACAAAAAAGAAACGAAACAAAGTTCCCTTCGTATGGCTTAAACAACGCAGATGCGATCTACTCCACCAGTCGCATAAAAGCGCCCTAAATAAACAAGGACAGTGCGCTAGCTGGCCACGACACGCTATCACCGGCCGGGCGGGCCTTCTGTGGCCCTGAAACGCCGATATGAGCGGCCCTCAAACCTACCATGGTACTGGCTTCGCAGCCAGGGATCCTATCATTGGCTGCAATGACATGCCGCACAACCCCGGGAAACGCAGCCGGTGAGCCTCAGCTGTCTGCGTTCTTCCAGTGACCTTGGCGAGCGCATACCACGCAAGCACGTTTGGAGGCTGTGAGCCCATAGCACTTAGAATTTCCTTGCACTCACTTCGAGCCAAAACCGGCATGCGTCGACATGCCGACGACGAAGAAGGCCTTGAACGTGTCCAAGCAAAGTCAGGATTTCTACGATACGACTCAGCTCGAAGCAATGGCGTTGCTCGAAGCTTGAGGCTCTCCATTCAGACAAGCGCATCGCAAAAGTGCCGCTTGCTGGTCCCGTAGATATTATACCGCAGTCTTTTATGTTCCATGTGCATTAAAACCACGTGGAAGTCACAGTGTCCCAGGTTGCGTACGCAAGCTGCGCAAGCCTCATTGGTATGAGCAGTTCTGCTTTTTGCGGCCTTGTGCGCCCGCTCCCTCGGTACGGATAAATTTTTTAGGTGGATGTCAAACTTTCCTTCATATGTTTTTTTTTTTTAATTCCCGGTGCATGTGGGACGTCACAGACAAATATGATTGGCTATACTGCCCCAAAAATGTCGGTCTTTCGGATTATCTCTATGCTTTCGGAGAACTTGTGCACAAAATATCCTGGTCCTGCAGTCCCTCCCGCACCCACCCGTCACCCGTTTCCTTCATACAAATGTCGCGGTAGCAGGCGCACGTCGTTCCCGTGACTAAGCATGGCCAAAGAACCCCCTTTTCTTTACTTTTTTTCATTTTCGTTACTCCCTCACTGGCAGCCATGTGCTCGCAACGTGGTCAGCCTTAACGAATTGCTCCTTTCCTGAGAAACCCTTTTTGTGTGCACGTGCGAACCCACCACGAGCTGCCGGAATTGATTGATTGATTGATTGAATAAACTTTATTCAGTACAGCAAGCGCGATGTACGTTAGGGCGCCCGCCCGGTGAGAGGCGCCCTCAGTCCAGGGTGCCTTGGAGGAGACCCGCAGAGGGGTCGGAGCTGGCTAGCAACTCCACCCACTGCTGTGTGGTAATGCTGGGGAGTGGCGTTTGGGTAGGGGTGTTCTAGCATTCTACGGTAATGTGGTAAAGAGTTTCCATGTTTGGACAAAACTGACATGAACATGCCGAAACAGAAAAAATAAAAACGTGCAGCGCTAGACAGCATAGCCGATCCCCAAGCAGAGAGCTGAGGGGCGCCCTTTTGCATCCCTTTTGTTTATTTGTCGGAGGCGCCTGCCAAGAACTATAGTGTCTAGAATATTCTAGGCACTATAGAAGAACTAAGAAACTCTACGCCAAGAATGGCGCACATGAAGGAAGGAAGGAAGATGGCTACTGGAAAAATGTCCATTCCATACATTTCATAGAGTGTTCATTTCCTTTTCTGGGCTTTACAAATAAGGTAATAATAGGCGTGTCGCTAAATAGTGAGATAAAAACAGAGATGTTCTTAATAAATAAAAAAATACTGTAAAAATTTAAAAATATCCTTTCACTTCATACGAAACTGTTGTCTGGTGCTGCACAACCTTATCGGCTAATGCGGCACATTCTGCGTCGTTTAGTGGTTTAGTCGTTTGAGTTTGAACCATTTGAACCTTTTGTGCGGTAAAAATTAACACAATGTCTGACGATTTTACGGTCAGGCTGTGCAAACTCGTGCAGGGGCACCCGGAACTGTACGACATATTTAATGACAACTTTCACAACGAGGATGCGAAAAACAGCGCCTGGAACCTGATTTCGACGGAACTCGGCGTCCCGCGTGAGTGCGCGCAACAGAGTCGGTCTTGTTCGCCGTCAGTACGGTGCCGAAGTGTTCAGACTCAGCCTGTTCTGTTTTTCAGAATCAAAATGCGTGATAAAGTGGAAGTCATTAAAACACCAGTTCGTCAAGGCGAAGAAGGACCAGAACATGACGTGGGATCTGTGGCCGGCGCTCCAATTTCTCGACGAAGCGGCAGACAAAGGGTAAGCCTAGAGTCACTAAAACCTTATTTAGTGACACTAGGTAAGCCTGTACAATTGCCTGTACATACATACTTACTTACGTCATACTGGCCGTCGCTTATTTTATATGGCGCTCCTGTCGTCGCAGTGGACCCAGGAAGCGGAAAAGCATGGCAGCAACGACTGGTCCGGACAATGCTGATCCCCTTGACAGGTGTGCAGCCCATTTCCGACGGGAAGGAGCGTTTGCTTGTTTGACATGCTTGCTTGGCGTTAAGCAGGTGAAATTACATCGCCTGACACAAAAGGTGCTGGCAAGATAAAGCAATATTGTCGTTTTATTTTATAATCTGGCGAGAGGGCGATGTTGTAGCTCCATTTTGTAAGCTGGCAAGACAGACTATTTAAACAGGACATTTTTTTTCTGTATGCAAGACAGCGAACAACAATCGCCGAAAACGCATCGCTGCCGGTGTTTGAGTGACTAGATATCGGTCTGTGATCTCTTGCACAGCGCATTAAGTATTATGGCGTTAGCCCATCAGCAGTGATGTGCAAAGCTGAGCCTAGAAACCGGATAGTGGTGCACGCGGTGCTTATGCAGCTATTGGCAGAACGATAACGCAATGAGCAGCTGTGCGCCCTAGCTAATGCAGACAAAAAACTCGCACAGCACGTACTAAGGCGGGTAATCTCCGCTTTTGTTTCCCGGTCCGGCAGCGCAGGCATGCATGCAGTTCTTATTATGGTTAAAGAAAGTACGGAAGCCAAGGCGACGGGCACAGTGAGGAGGGACACAGCCGCCGCGCACGCTCACCATCTACCTATCTCACACCAGGCGTTATCACTAAGTGTCTCCCGCGCAGTCCGGAGCACGCCACTCGAGCGTTATAGACAAGCCTTTTGCCGACTGTACATGTGGCCTGGACTTTGGCGTGTCATTCCTTGTCTTTACTGTTGTTCAAAGTGTAATAACATTACGGAGCATGTCACTATTTCGTTCTGTCAGCTATTAATCCTTGATATGTTTATTTTACTACCGACATCGCCTTTCATTGACTACTGCAGTTCAATAATTTCTGCTGTATGAAAAGCATTGCTCCGCCCACCTTGTGTTGCTTCCACATCTTCAAAACTTCTCTTTATTGCGGTGCTTTGTCTTTTTGATGCTATTCCATTGCTTGGTTGGCCTCCCCCGTGGTTAGAATAAGCATTCTGTATTTGCTTAACCGGAATTTTATGAAACCATGTCAGTTCGATTTAACAGCTAGAAATAGAAGGAAATTTAAGAAACGTGCCACAAGCTCAACACTCGGCAGCAGTGCAGCAAGGTGTTCTGCTGAGTGTGGGTTTACTAGGGACATTATACCAGCACAAAAAATAACAAAAAGGCTATTAATTCAGGACGAAGATGCATGTCTGCTTGTTTCACCCATGACCGGCCTTATAGATAGTGACCTGCCCATCGCAGCTGGCAACAATGGGAGCCAGTGCGCTGGAAAATTGCTGTGTAAGGACGGCGCACTCCATCAGGTGGGGCTAAGTTTAATCCCCAAACTCACCAGCTTCGCGTCGCTCCCCATGGGGATTACGATTGCTCGCACAAGTAGTGGCAATACCAATCAATGCCGGTTGTACCATCACTGCCTATAAAAGCGGCCAGCAAAAGGAATTCACTAGACCCATTTCTTAGCTATGCATACGCCACGGTACACCGGTAAACCACACTGCAACCGTGTCCATTTGCTCGACTGGCATTCCTTATTTTCGAGCGTTTTTGTTTATTTAAATATGCGGAAACTTTATCAATTGTCACTTTACGTCGAGGAGCTTCCTTTTGACGGGAAGCCCATCTATTCACGTCCAAAACGTTCACAGGGAAGGTTCGAATCAGCATAAAGCAGCCACAACAGGGCCATTGTGTGTGTGGAAGCAGCGTCATTCTTTCGGGAAAACAATGTTTTTCCAGCAAATGGAGTACTGGTCGACGCGAGCATTGTCAACTACTGCGGCGTTTTCACCATAAGCTGGGTTTGGCAGCCGTCCGCGGTGAATGCTTGTGGTGAGGGGCACAGTTATCTTGGGGATATCTTTTTGAGCCACTGCCCCCGTACCGAGGCAATGGGAACCTGGGGAAACCAAACTGACTCTACTGTGCGCCTCCCAGGCTTGCTCAGCTGTACCCTGTGTCGACTGAAAGTATGATGCACAAGCTGTTTCTGCATATTCTGTCGCAAAAGCATTTCTTTTGGGAGGTTTTGCTGCTGAGCCTCCTGACTAAATCGGCCTCTGCATCACACTCACTGCACGTACTTTTTGAAGAATCACTGCCTCTACGTAAGCTGAAGGCCAATCAAGACTGTGCATAAAATGTCTGACGTGTTTTTTTTTCTTTTATATTTGTGCTGTGTGTTGTAATAAGCTAATTTTGAATTGACTGCGCCAACTGTTTCTGTTTTTATTTTTTTTGTGCACTATATAAAACAGTGCGTGCAGAGTGCTTCTTACTGTATTTTTTTTTAAATTCCCAGTTCATGCCATAGATCAAAACGCGCCAAATATTTTTGCCGTTTCTATTCCTTCGGATGTGTGCGAGCTATCAAATCGATATAACGCCATGGAATGCGTTAAAAAAGGGCCACTGGCTGTGGGCACTGTTTTTGCAGACGATACTGGGGTGGGTGCACATTCAGTTGCCTAGCCAAGTAACAATTCCAAGTTGGAAAGCTTTTGACTACACCATCGATCCCATAGAAGGTGTGTACTTGCCCCAATGTGAATCGGGAGACTGAGAACAGGCCGAGAAAAAGATTAAATAACGATAGCAGGCCCAAACGACGCGTATACAACCGTGAAAAGGGGATCAATTGCAGTGTCGCAGGAAGTAACTAAAGAAAGCCAAACAAGCAATAACAAATTTGGCACGCAGAATCTGGGAGCATGCGCTATCTATAAAGCTGGTCCTGGCTAAATCCTGATTTTCATGTTTCCGAAACGAATCACTAGGCCCCTGACACGCTTGGCCAATTGCTGCTCGTGTGATTATCTCCAAGTCATGTCCGACTCTGCTTCATAGCTGACTAGAAAAATTATTTGACCCTTTCCAAAAGGAAAATGTAAAACCTCCCCACTCCCATCTTTCGGTCAAGTGTGCCCCCTCTCCCCCCCTGAAAAAAATTTCTGGCTATGCCCCTGAATGTTTTCCTATTTTGTTAGCATCCCTGTAAACAGCTTTGTCAAGCGTACACAAGACCCGACCTGCTTGCCCTTTTTTTCGAACGGCTTACACTGGGTTCTGACTTTGAAAGTTTCTGCGCCATTGGTTCTACATCATGTCCCTGTTTTCGCAGTGGTTCCAGGAAGCGTAAGCGGGAAAGCATGGCAGCAGCAACTCGTCTGGACGACGGCACCGATCTGATGGACAGGTATGCAGTCCACCTTTGACAGTGTTGCATTTACCGTGTTCAAAGGGTCGCATGGGGTGGCCCTCACGAAATGAGATCACCTCACGTTAAGGGGCAATGTTTGCACTCCTTTGTAAAATCCTCCCTGGCTTCACCCAACATTAACGAGGCCCTGTCAAGTTTTTTTGATAAAATGGCTAACACTGGGGTCGAGTGGACAGTTCACCTTGTTCTCTTATCTTGCTCCCTGCCTTTGCATAATCGGCTTCTTAATCTGTGCCAGGTTGACAAAGTTTTACTCCACCTAGCAAGCTAAAATGATGCATCAGTTCTTAACGCTTCATTTGTGTTACTGCCACAGCACTCCAACCAAAAGCCCTGAAAAGCCGCCAGCGAAGAAGGTTGCTGCACGAGGGAAACAGGCAGCCAGGTAATTGATGCTTTCAACATCTAGGGACATCTCAACAAACTCTATCATACACGGGTTCGTGGAAAGGATAAAAGATACGACATTGAAAGAAAAAGAGTTCACACTTACAGTGCACAGATTATTTATTTATTTGGGAGTGCCTGCCAACAGCACTAGGCCTTGCTTGGGTAGTGCAGTGGAAACAGAAGAAAGAAACATTGAAGTAGGGATACCGGTTGCGAAGGGCAGTGAATCATTAATTACAGTGCAGTGCCGCACGCATGCACACGAATTACACGAGTAAGATATGAACATTGTGGATGGGGACATTAGCAAGCACGAAGGGAGGGACCATGAAAAAGTACAGGCATCTGCAAACACTCATGTTCTAAACATTCGAGTTGATGCATCATATTGGAGAAAACAAATATCGCGAAATACATGTAATGTACACTCAAACGTATGGACAAAACATACGCACGCACATGCAAACAAAAGTGGGAACTCTGAATACCCTGTATACCATACTGAGGGGGCACGGAGAGCTTCAGGTACTTGCATTTTTAATAGCACGTTTGAAAGCAAATATTGCCTGAAAAGACGTCTAAGGATGGATGAAAATCATGATTATACACGCATTGCACACGGCATACAGGAGACAGCGTCACTGTGGTCGGTACATCAATGCACATTTGGGGACGGAATGCTCGCATGGGTGCCCTTAGCCCAACAGAGCTCACTAACAGCTGTCTTGAAGCATTTACAAATGCATACCAAGTGGTACCTTGGTGGGTGATTTATGTGTTGTAAAATTTCAGCCACTTTAATTTGCCTTTTTATGGGACTGTGAAGGCAAACAAGTTTTATACCTTGAAAAGGTTACCATTTCGGAATTCCAATTGTGCCAGTTTTGATGAAGACTCCGAACAGTGGAACTAGATAATAAGGATACAGTCAAACCTCGATATATCGAACATGGGCATATCGAATTATTGCCCGTATCGAACACATTCTATATCACGCGGGGAATCACATGCATTTTTAATTTTTTATTTCGAACTGGGAAGGACATGAAATGGGTATTGCCCAGGCCGCTCGCGCTCTGTTGACAGGCGGCGGGCTATCCCGCAGTACCCTCGAGGATAGCGGTGTCGCGATGGGCGTTCCCGACTGCTGCACATTGGTTGCACCGAAGCTGAATTAGACGGTGCAAAAGAAGAATGCGAGCTTGAAGAAACGTGGGCCAGCTGGAGCGCTTTGTTGGGGCTGAGCCACGAAGCATGTGCATTGATGACTTAGTTGGCGGTGACGACAGCACCGGTACGACGGCGGAGTTGACGGGTGTGGAGATCCTAGCGGAGGTTACTACTGAGCGCACAAACGAAGACGCTGCTGAGGTTGTACCCCCAAGCGCTGATAGTGCCCCGCTCCCGACTTCGACCGAGGCTTCAGCGGTTGTGGCCCTACCGCACCACTACTGCAGCGCTATAAAAGGCATCGGCATGTCGCTTGTTGAGCGTTTGGACTGCGTTGAGGAAGTCGTGTATAACACGCCAGGCTACTCTGCTGCAGTACTTTAAGCCAAAAGAATAAATACTTTGAAGCACCAAGTGAGTATTTACTGCACAATTCGTTCATTTATTGATTTGTACCAGTTTATGACGCGTTTTCTACGTGATTATATAAATCGAATTCTGGTTATATCGAACTATTTCGTGGGCACCGCGCTGTTCGATATATCGAGGTTTCACTGTAGCAGCTGGAAAAGGGACGACAAAGCAGCCACTTTCTCGTACTGCGTGTTACGTTGCAGGGACCAGTTAATGCGATTGGCAGCCGCTTACAAAAGCGGCCAACAAGAAACAAGACTGTAGTGGTGCCACCGGCAGTGATGTTCCACGCGGGGAATTTTTCCCTTTTCAGGGAATTTTCGGCTGCAATTTTAGCCAAAATGGAAAAAAGGAATCTTTAACTGATGCAGGGAATTTTAGGATTCGTATCTCGCATCAATTCGTATCTCGCAACCGGATCTCGCATCATTTATCACTTTGTTTTCTTTTAAAAGGATCTCTTGGCAATTCTTCAGTTTCATGGGAAAATATCCGCAGTCGTGTTCCCGCCAGCCACAAGCATCAAAGACTGCTTCCAATCCAGTTAATAAAACAGGAGGGAGCACAGAGGAACGAGTACCCCCTGACAATGAGCTAATAATGGTGAAGCCGAAGCAGCTGAAGGGCTTATCAAAGGAGCCATGAAGACAAAATACAAGTTTGTGTTATTCGAAAGATTTCATGTTTTATAGTGCCCCCAACGCTTGTCCGAATGCAAACGACGCTTTGTTCACTTTGAAATTAATCAGTTTAAGTTAAAAGTTTGATTTTCGCGCTAAATCGTGTGCTTTGTGGTCTGCAATGACATCACAGACCGCGCTGCAGCCTAGGGTCCCTTGATTCACGCGTCCGCCGTACAGGTGGAGACACTATACGCTGGCACCGCCATTTTGGGGCGCTCGCTCGCTGCCGAAGCAAGTCATTATATCAAAACCGGGCTAAAATTATCGCCGCAACGAGGTTAACTGGCGAAGTTTGAATCATGTTATCTTTTTCTCGTTGCTGGGTCACGTGGGAAACGAAAAGAACGACGCGTTGAGCACGTTGACCCGATAGCAGCGGCACGGGACCGTTGGAAGGGTGTCTCCACCCTGAACGGCAGCGCTGGTATCGAGGTGTTCACGCGTTTGTTTACATTACTCAACCTGGATGGCGCCACCATACCGTGGCATGCCGTTTTGTGCCTTTGGTTTGTTTTTGACCTTCTTTAACCTGACTTGTTTTTCTTCTCAGAGAAAATCGTTGCCTGAAACATAGTGCTCGCTCGACAAATATGGTCATGTAAGACACCGTAGCGTCAATCAATCGGCCAGTATCGTCTGAGACGACCCCAAAGCCCCGCAGTTCTGTGCAGTTAAACAAAGCATAGTGCGCACAGTACCAACAGCAGTACGCATCGGTACTTTATGTTTACATGTGCTTTCGTAGCTTACACTGTTTGTCCCACCATTCTTACGGCTTTAAAAAGAATGTGCCCTGAATTTAAGCGCAAATAGCTCATTCAGCAAGCTTATAAACTCTGCCTAATTTGCGTTTGCTTTTGCCGCCCTCCGCCAATCGCAGAGCTGTCTCATGTGACATCATAGGTTCGGTTGCGGGAAATGAGCTAGTGGGTCGCATGGCCATTCCCTTTTTTCTTAAAGGAGCACTGACACCAATTTTCGGCGTTAATATTATTGCACAGTTCGCTTCCTTCACTCAACAGAATACCCTGGCTGAAATATGAGTGGCCTGCGACGCGAAGAACATAGTTTAATTGGATCTCATTTATCGCGCCGACGGAGCAGCGCGTGGAGCGGCACTCAGCAAATGGACATCAGCGTGACATCATCCCGGGAAAGCCAAAAGAAGTGCGCGGAAGCGCTCGTCAAAAACTCGTTACGTCACTTCACGCGCGCGGGCCCACGAGCGGCGAGCGGGTGCAACACCCTCTCAAGCGGGCGCCGGTGATGTCCGCACAAAGCGGTGAGGTCAGTCAGGGATTCTGTCATATGCGCCGTTCGGGATGAAAGCGCGGGAATTTGAAACAAACGATTTTCAGGCTGTTCAATATAAATAACTATCGCGCGCTGAAGTATTTGAAGTGCTGTTTCAGGTTCGCCAGGCCATTAAGCATCGATAAAAGCAATAAAAGTGTAACATAAAATCTTCGTGTCAGTGCTCCTTTAATTATGTAGCTTATTTAAGCGAAGTTTATGTTAAAAGTGGTGTCAGTATGATTCTAACGAGGCAATCTTTTGAATGAACCAAACTTGTGTTTTCTCTTCATGGCTCCTTTAAGCCTGCTTACATGTATTCCTGTGCAGCATACAAAAAAGCATTTCGGGTGCACCTTATACCCCTGTCACACGGCAAATCTAATGTCATTCAAACTGAATGACATTAGCTGTAAATGACATTCGGCTCGGCCGTGCGGGTCTACACGGCGGAACAAATGTCATTTGATTGTGATAGCGGTGACGATTAGCGAGCTCGCGAAACCGCAAAATTACATTTCAAGTGCATATAGAATGTTTTCACACGTAATATTTAAAAAAAAACGTAACAAAGGAATATTTTTTTAAATAAAAACAAGAAAACCACCGATTTAGGTGACATCAGTAGACATCACAAGCTGAGACAAGTCTGCAAAAAATCCGGATTAGGGTAGCGCGCGCACCGGGGACGAGATTTTCTTTTTTGTTAGTACTTGCTAGTCTTTTTTTATTAGAACAACAATACAAAAAAGAAAACATAAGTTTACTGACAGTTTTTAGAAACAGTATTCTTTGGTTTGTTACTGAATTTTCCTGTCTAGGGACGCGCTACTGCTGTCGAGGCTACTCATTCGGCCGCCAACTGAGGTGTAACTGAGGTCCGGGACCTCAGTTAGCCGGTAAATGTCATTCGCCTTGAATGTCATTCAGCATTCTCGTGTAGCGCCGAATTAATGACATTTAGAGCGAATGACATTTGCTGTAAATGTCATTAGATCTGCCGTGTGACAGGGGTATTAGTCCGCGTGCTGTCAACGAGAGATGGCGCCAGCAGTCCTGGTGCTGGGCTAAAATTATCTCCATTTCCCAACATGTTTTGTTCTTTTTCATACGGGCAGTTTTAACTTAAAACTTTAGCATGCAAAGTGAGTGTTTTTTTTTTGTTTTTTTTGTACAAAACGGTAAATGCAGTTAAATGCTGCCGTGCGGAAGATAAATAATTTTGTTCACGCTAGAACCGTGATTCTATGAACGGCGTTTGCGCCCGGAACGCTACATAAACTAGACACAGGGGGCGCTGGCTGATGCTCAAAACCCAACAGGAAACCACGTAAGACCTATCAGCTGCCAAAAGAAAACGAAGGGAATTTTGCTCGAATTCTTGACAAACCTGCAGGGGGGGAAAAAAAGCTAAAAATGGGAAATTTCTAAACCTCCACATAGGAATTTTTCTCCTCAGTACAATACATAACTGGCCACTGGTTCTGTTTTGCCCTACAATTTGAATGCCAGCATGGAGTTGATGCTGATTACCGTGTTCCTGGTATTTCCCCAATGATGTCCGTTCCCTATGTTGCATTGCGGAGCTACCTCGCGTAAGTATGTGGGCTCCAATTCAAAGTTTTACGTGTTGGGTCATTGCTAGCATTGTTAGACTCCTCACCCTCGGAGGGTGAAGGCTGTTTCACTGCTGAAGACTTTGCACTCATGTACTGTGGTGCGCGCCCGACAGCTGCGCCAGTGGCATTTGCTTTCGCTCACTCTAGCTGTGCTTGCCAAGGCTCTGCCAGGTTGTACTGTATGTGCCTTTTGAAAGTATGTGTACGTGGCAGGTTGCGTACCAACTGAAGGAAGCTCTGGGAATATGTGCCTCTATCAGGAAAAATTTGCGGTAATTTTGTTAAAAAAAAGGAAAGTTGCAATAATGTTGGCTCAAGTAACAGATAATGTAGTTCATCTTCCATGCACTCACCAGACCCTACTACAGTTACTTGCCTTGACAATCCCACAATAATAGTCGTTTCTCTCTCCATCCACTCTACTGCACTACATTCCCACAGCTGTTGCACTAGAGTGTGGTAACACCGTGGCTACAATAAGCTGCCAACGGATTAAATAAGCACAGCCATGCAGGACACAAGGGCCAAGAGTATGAGTTGGAGTCTGATGTTAACACAGGTTCTAGCAAGTCTCTCAAAGTCTTCTGCAAAGGATTAACTTACGCATAACTATAATGCAACACTGGAACTTGAGACTTCACTCCTTTATTCTTCTTTTTTTTTTTTTTTTTTTGCGGCTGCAACAACAAAATAAGCAAAACATTTGTCACATAGTTTAAACCCACTGGTTTTACCGATAAGTGACAGAATTCTATAATCTTGAATGGCTTGCAGTTTGAAAAAGAGATGTTACTTGGGACAAAGCCCCATAATTAGGCAGGTTAGTATCAGTAAATGGAAATATCGTGCGTTCGAAAATATCAAGTCTTTTGTAAGGCTCTACTTTGTCATTCATATCAGAAAATACCTGACACTATTTGCAGTGTGTTTTGCAATTTTTTGGAAGCTATTCAAATCACTATGGGGTTTACTAGGCTTTCTTCTGTGTTGTTTCGTACATTGCTACTTCTATTTCAGTTGGATTTGTATACAAAATTACAATATTCCTTTACATTTATAGAGAAGTCTTCTTTATTCTGTATGACAGCATCAGGTGGCATTGTGGGAGCTTGTTTTGTAACCTACAAAAGTGCTCAGGGAATACCTGGGTAACTAGGGAAATCTGGAAACGTCAACTTGGGAGACGTCATGTCATTAGATAAAGTTCAAAACGTATGCCCCCGGAGTTTGTTCCTCTGCAACTTGGGGATATTGGTTGTGAGGACAGACACATTGGCAAGTATTGACGATGGCATTTGATGGATTGAGAGCACTGCTAATTCATAAAAAAAAAGTAAATCTGTAAACAAGTAAAATGTCCATATTGCCACGGGGAAAACTAGAGGACAACGAACGATGTATTTATGAGGGATTGCTGAGCAATCAAAGACAGGATGTTTAGTGAAGGGTGTTGGTGGAAGAAGACGACGAGGTCTTGTGTGGTACATTCTGAATGTTAGTGGCAGCCCAGCCTTTCCTACTGTAGAGTAAATACTGTAAATACATTTTTTTACCGCATCCTCACCTCGTAACAATATTAACCAACAAGTAGTTGAATGTCAAAGTTTTAAAGGAGCCATGAAGACAAAATACAAGTTTGTGTTATTCGAAAGATTTCGTGTTTTAGAGTGCCCCAGCGCTTGTCCAACTGCAAACAATGCTTTATTCACTGAGAAATTAATAATTTAGGTTAAAATTTTGATTTTCCCGCTAAATCGTGCGTTTTTGTCGTCTGCAATGACATCGCAGGAACCGGCCGCTCTACTGCCGATTGGGATAACTCGTTAGTGAACCTAGATGACGCCACCATACCGTGGCATGCCGTTTTCTGCCTTTGGTTTGTTTTTGACCGTATTTAAACCTGGCTTGTTTTTGTTCAGGGAGAAAATAATCGTTTCAGGAAACATAGTGCTCGCTCGACAAATGTGGTCATGTAAGACAGCGTTGCTTGCGTCAATCGGCCAGTGTCGTCTGAGACAACCCCAAAGCCCCGCAGTCCTGTGCAGCTAAGCCAAGCATAGTGTGCGCAGTACCAACAGCAGTACGCATTGGTACTTCGACATGTACTTTCGTAACTTCCACTGTTTGTCCCACCATTCTTATGTCTTTAAAAAGAATGTGCCCTAAATTTAAGCACAAATAGCTCGTTCTGCAAGCTTATAAGCTCAGCCTAATTTGGGTTTGCTTTTGCCAGCTTCTGCCAACCGCAGAGCAGGCTGGTATGACATCATAGGTTCTGTTGCGGGAAATGAGTGAGTGGGTTGCATGGCCATTCCCTTTTTCCCTAATTATATAGCTTATTTGAGCGAAGTTTGCGTTAAAACTGGTGTCAGTATGATTCTAACGAGGCCGTCTTTTGAATGAACCAAACTTGTGTTTTGTCTTCATGGCTCCTTTAACGGTCGTGTGGCACGAGCCTTTCAGGAGATGAAACCTCATGTGCTCCGGTCACTAGGTACTGCAGAATTTCCCAGCACCTAGTGGAGTAGCATTCTCCCAGCATGCTACTGGGAAAATGTAGCATGCTGGGGGTACTTGATGGTCAGGTGCCACCAATGAGAACGAAGGGCAGAAGTAGCACGTTCAGTAGAATATTACCTGGTGACGTTTGACATATTCCACCAGTGTGACTGGCTTCAACCAGGTAGCAGCATTACAAGGCTTATTTGGATAGATAGGCACACACTCAATCCAGACAGGAACCCTATCCAAGCGGTGTGATAGAAAGAATGGTCCCATCAGCTCGGGGTTCACAGGTGTGCGGTAAAGGGAAGAGATTACCACTGACAAGTCACAGTGCCTCATTGCCATGCAAAATATGGCGCAGTGAAATATGCAAGGAGCTGGCTGCAAAAGTGGCTTGCCTCATCATAACAGCCGATGAGGCAGGAACACATACAATACAACAGGAATACATGGGTAGCCCCTGTTGCGAGTAATGCAGAGCCCCATGTATTAAGATGTGCCAACCCTTGAATGTCCAGTGCCTGTATGTATTCCAGTTACCTCTCTCTTTACTTACTTCATGCTTGCATCTATTTTTCCGGTAGAAATTCACCACAGGACTCTACTGGTCTTGCCGGCACGATCGTGGCAAACAGCTCACCACAGAGCTTTCTGGCTGAAATTCCTTATTCGTATTGGAGGTACGAATCACAGCGTGGCTATGCCGGCGGGTTCTGTGTAGTGACCAGCCAGCTTGAGCGCCACATAAAGTTGACAGTGCCCGGTGGCTTCAAGGTGGTGGCTGTACTCTAACGAGAGCTCCCGCAGCATGACGGAACTTCTGCAGCTATGGGTGTATGCTGGAATGCCTTGTTCTGAGCCATGCTGCCATGCTGCCTCCCTGTGCTGCGGGGTGCCTGCGAATGCACTGGTCTGGGTACTTGCTGCGACATGCTGCAAGGGACGTCCCCGTGTTCTGTTTGCTGCTCCACTGTGGTAGATCGGATGGTGCTGCTGGGCCTCCGTTTTCTTCACAGTGGTCCGGCACTTTTGGTTGAGGCTGGGTACAGCAGGCTGGAGCAGCAGCGGGGGAAAGTGTGCTTTGGTGTCGTTGGCTTCCCTCCCTGGCGCTGGAAAGAAACGAAAATTAAAGGAGCCATGAAGAGAAAACACAAGTTTGGTTCATTCAAAAGATTGTCTCGTTAGAATCATACTGACACCACTTTTAACGTAAACTTCGCTCAAATAAGCTACATAATTAGGAAAAACGGGAATGGTCATGCGACCCACCAGCTCATTTCCCGCAACAGAACCTGTGATGTCACATGAGCTAAGCTCTGCGATTGGCGGAGGCTGGCAGAAGCAGACGCAAATTAGGTAGAGCTTACAAACTAGACGAACGAGCGATTTGCGCTTAAATTTAGGGCACATTCTTTACAAAGCAATAAGAATGATGGGACAAACAGTATAAGTTACGAAAGCATATGTAAACATAGAAGTACTGATGCGTTCTGCTGTTCGTACTGCGCACAGCATGCTTTGGTTTAGCTGCACAGCACTACGGTGCTTGGGGTTGTCTCAGACGACACTGGCCGATTGACGTAAGCAACGGCGTCTTACGTGACCCCATTTGTCGAGCGAGCACTGTTTCAGGGAACGAATATTTTCTCCCAGAACAAAAACAAGCCAGGTTTAAATGCGGCAAAAACAAACCAAACGCTTGCCACGGTATGGTGGCGCCATCTAGGTTACGGAACGTAAAGGAACGCGGGAACAAACCAACACCGCTGTACAGGGTGGAGACAACCTTTGAACGGTCCCGTGCCGCCGCAATTGGGCCAACGGGCTCAACGCGTTATTCTTTTCGTTTCCCACGAGACCTAGCAACGCGAAACAGACAATATGATTCAAACTTCTTCAGTAAACCGCGTTGCGGCGATACTTTTAGCGCGGTTTTGACACAATGACTTGCTTCGGCGGCGAGCGAGCAACCGAAAAAGGCGGCGCCAGCGTATACGTGTGTCTCTACCCTGTACGGCGGATGCGTGAATGAAGGTACTCTAGGCTGCAGAGCGGTCGGTTCCTGTGATGTCATTTGGGGCCACGAAAACGCACGATTGAGCGGGAAAATCAAAATTTTAACCTAAATTGTTTAATTTCTCAGTGAATAAAGCACCGTTTGTATCCGGACAAGCGCTGGGGGCACTATAAAACACGAAATCTTTCGAATAAAACCAACTTGCATTTTCTCTTCATGGCTCCTTTAACGGTGGCACTGGTTGGAGTTCTCAGTCTGCATGGGTTTCTGGCGAAAGCTTGTGGAGCATGGTGGTGTCATTTGCATCTGTGTAAGGTTTGAGGGGGTGGTCTTTCGCAAGAGCGCCTCAGTTCTGGACACACATGCCTGGCTTAGAAACAAAGCTTGCTACTATGTCTGTTCTACTGTTGTGCTAAATATGAGCCCATATGCATATTATGGGAGACTGTCTAAAATGCGTGTTCTTTTTACAGCACCTCCCCTGTGAAAGTTGATGCAAGCACTGTTGCTCCTGCAGTGAATGAACCCAGCAGCGCTTCATCTAGCAAGCTGTCGCAGACCAAAGCCATGTACGTAACAACGCGCGAAATGTTGTCATTAATGCTTTATTGTGCGTGTGGGCAAGCTGTGGTTCTCCCGTTCAGGAAACCAGCTGTGTGCCAGTGTCCTTCTGCTCTTTCATATAGGCTGCCCACAAGGGTGTTTTGGCTGTGCCATGAGGTGAAGTTACGTCCTTGTGTGGTGCTGATGCCAGCTGATACAGTATGCTTTGTAAAATACAGCTAAACAGTTTGCTTGCTGTGCTTTCAATTTTAGCATTTTTAAAAGTCCATTTATTTCTTACTGCGGGTGCTGGGGCCAGGCAAGGTGGGTGCACCGAACAACTGTATGTGAATATTTTTGTCAGCAACTTACGCTCACGACTGGTGAGGTTATGTAATCCAGTTCTGGTATGCAGAACAAGAAAAGGCCTGGAGGGGGATCCATTGCTGCAAGGTAACGGGATAGCGTGTTAGCCATGGAGCAGGATTTTTTGTGAAGGCGAAACAGCGCTCGCTCGGGCTTCCCAACAAAGTTACGGTGTTGGGCATGGCGCTGACGTGCCCTCCCGTGGGTGGGCGAGACAAGATTCCTGCAGTGCACTTTCTGAGGAATCTGGCTGTTAAAAGACCCTTTGGTGGCGATTCACCACCTTAATTCTTGCTCCGTTGCCGCAACAGCACGTGCAGGTGGCACGATTGAGTCGCAGTCAGACGACGAGGAGTTCAGGGAAAAAAGACAAAGGCGCCTTTGCTCATATTGAGAACCAGTCCTCATTTATCACCTCATGCTATAATAAGCTACTTATGCTGTTGTTAGAGTGCTTATTGTACAGCCTTTGTTACAGTTTTTAGCCTCGTTCAAAATTCATTAGTTTGCAAAAGTTGAATATGAACGCCACCATTCGCTATACCTGTAACGCCAGTAATATGCAAGGAATGCAATACACTTCCTTGTGGTGCCCGACAAGTCACTAAAAGGCAGCTGCAGTGTTGTGGTTGCTTGTGAAAGGCCCGTTTGGTTTGGTGTCTTGCTTGCCAACGTGAGAGCTGCTGGAAATGTTCCCAAACCACAGACCGCAGAAACCCATTGCCAAGATGCAGCCGGAACCTGTGCAGCCTACGGTGGGCAACAGTGCTGGACGTAGGCGCAGTCAGAGGTGGTATTTTCTTCCTTCATGGCATTGGTGTTGCACTCGCTCTATTGCTTAGCCCACAGCCTCTCATTGCATGCATATGCGCACGGCCTTTGTTTGAGTGTGGTGCACATGGAAGTGGTGTGAGGCATAGCTGACATATCTATGCTATGGTGCCAGCTTGCAGTGTTGTCTTGCATCTGGGGAGGACTGCTTATGCTTTTCGAACGGATTTTCTTGCATGCGCATGCTGTCGTTGTGGGGCAACCACAGCAGCCACCCGGTACCTGTGGGCCCCAGTTGGCAGCCGCACATTGCCCTGCCTCGCATCCCTTTGCTGTCCTACTGGTGCGTAGGCCGTCGTCTTAAGTACCAGTGTGCCTGCATTGTTTTCTGCACCTCCTTGCACCAAATTGCTTGCTGCATGGTGGTAATACAGTGTAGACCATTTATAAAGTAACCGCTTATAGTGGGGGACCGGATATAACGTTTGTGACTACCGGTTTGTCTCCCATAGAACTCAGTGCATAAGCATACCGCTTAGACTGTGGTTGGCCGAAGCACAATACCGTTTATAGTGCAGTTTTTCAGCAGGTCTGCTGATCTACCGTAGCAGCTGGGGTATCGTTTTAGGGTAGCAAAAGAAAAAAAAAGGATAAAATCAGCCCTCTGATGCAGCGCACACCCCTTGTTCTCCTCTAACTTGGACACACAAGAAAAAAATTGGCACCCTTTAGTTCGCGCGTACGTGATAACCACAACCACACCACAACCGTCCTTGCTTGATGCACTTTGGAAGATAGCGACCCCCCTCCCCATCTGCGAGCGGCAAGTTGTTGCTATTAAGCGTGAACCGCATGGCCCGTTCTTGCACACGATCCGTGCACGTCGGCGTTACGCGTGCGTTTTTTTTCTTATGCTCGTGTCAACGATTCTACACTCACGGTGGCCTCTTTGTGTGGCAATGAGAGGAGCCTGATGACTTGCACCAATGGGGAGACGTGCACCTAATGGCGGGAGATTCGAAGCGCTCCAAACAACCGGCTGGCTGCACCAGAGATGTTTAGGCTTACCACCGCGGTATTTTTTTATCGGTGCTCTCACAGGCAACGTGGATAGCATTTTATATTCCACTTTTCGCCCAGATTACCAGCTCTTTTCTTGCATGAGCATCTTCGCTTGCACCTCGTGCTGCATTTCAGCGAGTGGTTAGAAGTGGTGGCTGGAGCTGCGTGCACCACTTCATGGCCAGTGCCGACGCCAGTAATGATAAATATAGGATGACTTGAGAGGTAGGCTACGATGTGGTTGGATTTGCGCATGTTTTCGTTATAGCTCGGTGTCGCTTATAGTGCGGATTTTTGCGGCTCCCACAACATACGTTATAAGCAGTCTACGCTGTAGTGATTTGGCCGCTGCCTGTGCTGGGCAACAGTCTCATTGTCGGGTTGTTGGAAAGAGTCGAGCATTCATTCATTCATCCGTTACAGGTTTGGCCGTGACGAAAGTGCTGCTGCGACGCAATCTGCAAACGAGGTGGTCACGTTTTCACAGGCCAAGTGAGTGAGCTCATGGCACTTTGTGACATTCCCATGATGGGCAGCGTCACTTGTGTGTCCAGCAGAAGCGTGTACATTGCTTGTTGCAGAAGGCTGCACTGTATGTGCGGCGTTAGTTCTGTCTTGCATGCTAGCAAATGATACAAAACAAATGTTTCCAAGCGGGCAAACTTGGTACCGAGGAAGCCAATGCCACAGGCCTGGTTTGTTAGCGCACGCTCTACAGGATTATTGTTGATCCTGAAAACTAGGTTTATAGGGCACTCCATGGTACTTGCACTGATACACTCAAAACGCTGTAAACTGTGGCACCTTGAATCGCATGGAACAGCGAGCGCAATTTCACCACCTAGCCAAAGTAGTTAGCAGGGATTGCGCGAGTGATACCAGTAGAAGGGGCTGAGCAGACCATTAATATCATATGCTGCATTATTGGACCAAAAAGTCTGTTTTGGCTGACTTTTTTTTCTTTTTTTTTTTTTCAATTATTTTATTTTATTTTATTTTTTGACATTTACATGCCAAGAAAACAAACTAATCGCGTGTTGACAGAGACAGAGTGTGAAAAATGCGTTAGAATTACTGCTGGTAACATGAAAACCAGTTAGAATCGTTGATGCAATACTGGTGGTACTTCATGCTTGCTCATCGAAGAAGCAGTGTTGCCCACCACAGCAATTGTTGGGCAGGTCAGAGGACAGTTGTTCAGCTTCTTTAAATGTCGTGCCCATCAGTCGCCCAGTACAGTGATAAAAAAAAAATGTCAAAGCCCCTCTCTTGAAAGAAAGGTGGTTTAAGATGCGGAGCTCTCTCCTATGAAACCTGAGTCAAAGCCAGAGTACAAAATTGATTCTCCCAAAGTCCAAAATCCAAACTGCCAAGGTCCAAAGCCAAAGTCCACTTTGACTCGGCCGAAGTCCAAAGCCAACGTCCAACCCCACACCATGAAAGCCCAAAGCCATAGTCCAGCCCTGCTTATAGGGAATGTATTTTATCATCATCATTGCTAACCATCTGCTGCCAAACTGTATTTTGCATATTACTAAAGGTCCGTTAGGTGTGCAAAGACATGCCATTGTTACGTGGTGTACGATTGATGTGCCCCTTGTGCAGCCCATTGTGTGAAGTTGGCTTTTCTGCAGTGTGTTTTACTTGGACGTCAACGCCATCAGCGAGGCATAGGAAGCTTCCCTTCAAATAAAAGAAAGAAAAATACAGCAGTACTGCCACGCCTTTTTAGCAATTTAGTAAGGCTTCGCTCTGGAAAAACAAAAACAAAAAAAAAACGGGAACCTGTTGCATCTTCTCAGCAATTTAACCAAACCAGACTTTTAGATTGCATGCTGCCATTCAGAGACACTATCGGCCACACAGCAGCTGCGTCGCTGACGTGAAGTGTGCTCTGAGTCCAGCACCCCACTGCCTTCGTTGTACATTTTTCGTGACTTCCCCACAATGGAGAGCCATGCTAAGCAAGATTTTCGTATCTGCAAATACCGGACTCGGCATCCTCGGCAAATACCGGACTCGGCAGAGGGAAGCACGATGTAGGCCAAGGCGTAAAGCTCCGGCGGCAGGAAGTTTGTCGGCGCTGTTTAGGCCCATTGCTGGGCCAGACGCTGTGTGTTTTGTGGCATGTGACTGGAAGTGTACTGCGTGAACGGCATGAGTTGTTTGTGCCCTGTACAAGGCAAGTGGCGCCTGTTTGGGAATGCCGGTCACTGCGCATGCGGTAGCAGATGGGAACAAGTGGCCGTGACACTCCGTGTGCTCTCTCTGCTAAAGACCGATGAATTACAAAGGGCTTCAGCAGAACTGGGAAAAAAAAAAAAAAAAAAAACTAAAAAGACGCGTGTTGTTTTGCATGGAGAAATGTAATAATGCTGACAGAGAGGGAAGATAATGTGCGACGGTACATGGCAGCAACGAGGCCACACAAACTGCAGTGCCCTCTATACAGGGTTATCTCCACACTTCAAGATGCCCTTGAATTACTGCCTAGCGGGTGGCTGGCTTGAAGACTAAGAAGGTAAACTCCGTTCCTATTTGTGAAAAAATGGTGAATGCTCTTCCCATGTGATGGACGCGGTGCTACAAAGACTGATTCTAAGCACGCCTGCTAAGGCAACTAACTGGCAGGGCACATTGCTGCGGCAAGGCCAATAAGGATTCGCCTGAAAGCACAGGGAGGGCAGAACAAACGCTGTAGAAGGGCTGTTATGGCCCACGACCCACGGTAACTTTCAAACTGCATTCTGCCTAGTTGTCATTGCGTTTGAATGGATACTGTATGGACAGATGCCCTTGCCAACTAAGAATGCATGCTTCTCGGATCGGAGTTTTTTGCAACTTCCGTAGCCTGCGCACTCTCACTCTTGTTAATTCCCATAAAGCTGGCATAGAAGAACAAAGCTTTGCACACTTATACGTGAGCCTGAAAACTGTGAAATGTTAATGCCTGGAAACGCAGCATTATTTCTTGTAGCTCGGGTGTTGCTAGTTTTGTGACTTGTTTTTGGCAGTCCGCGATTTGTTGGGAGCACAATGGATCACAATGTAGTGCAGGTTAAGGGAGGGAGGTCAGGTGTGTACCATTGATGGAGGGTGGGGGGGCTGTGTTAGCAAAGAACTTGTTGGCAAAAATTGAAACAGACAGGTTTGAGAGGTTGGTACGGTAGGCTAAGCAGCGATAGTCTATTTTCCGCAGCTAAACGAGAAATGACAGCGCAGAAGTCAGACGAAGATTAATAAGACACACAAGACAGTGGAGGCGCAACATTCGCTGCCATTTATTGCATGGAAGCTAACCTTGCCGTCAAGGAGTGTTTTTGCAGTATGCGGTCATCACTGGTGCACATGGGGTGGCACGTGGCCATTGGGCGGTAGAAACGCCATACACCGTTGGCTCTGCACAGCGCTCCCAGCTGCACGAATCACGTGGGCACGATCGACGGCATCGCCAGAAATCTCATTTGTGGCACTGATCGAGCAGTGCTATCGGCCCGAAGTGGTTGCTTATTGGAGGATTTCATTTGTGATGCAAAAGATGCTTGAAACACAGAAAGCCAGAGAGGGTCTGAGTCACAGAACCTTGGTCTGTGAAGCAAAAGGCCGCACGTATTTGGAACAAAATCTGGTCATTGATAACATGCTGGATCATGCTGACCACATGCACAGAGTAAGTGTTGAGTGTTGATGTGCGGAGTGTTATCAGTGCTCAAATGAAGGCAAATAGCGCAGCACTAAAAGGGTTCCAGCTTTTCAGTTTGTGAAAATACGTGTCAAACGTGAGGGGACATCGTAGCCAACATCTCGGAACTCTTGACTTTGCCCGACAGGATAATAAAGCAATGCATAACACGTTTTGGAACATGTGCAGGTGTCGTCATCGGTAATGTGGTAGTTCAGTGACAGAGTAGTTAGCTGCGTTGACGGTTTCCCTTCCCTGCCCCTCCCTGTTGCTTTGCAGTAGCAGCAGCCAGGCGACGAATACAGAGCCATCGGGTGTGGTGCCCACAGTGCCTCCTCAGGTCTCGAAGCCGCAGACTACAGGAGCCAAGGCTACACCACGGGGACGGCGCAGCACCAGGTGTTACACGCACACTCACTTCAGATGTGTGGGCCCTGTCTTGCCATGACCGATTGGGAGCCTCTATTTTGTGGTCTAGCGTGTGGGATAACGGGGGATCCTGACTAGCTACGCGAGAGTAAAAACTACCAAGCTGTACTACTAGCCCCTTGGCGGAATCCAAAGTGGTGGCTTTCATGTCGAGTAAATACAGATACAGTTGAACCCCTTTGTAAGAGACACATACCGGGGAGCAGTTTCTGTCTCTTATATGAGATGTCTCTTATAAGCAGGGAACCATGTTTTCACTTACTAATCAGATCCTAGTTCAATGTTGGCATCGTATGACTAAAATAAGCTCAAAAGAACGCTACAGCATGTTTCAAAAGATTCATTCTAATTTATGTTGGCCCTGAAAATTTATGAAACAGTTCTGAATCTTTGTTTGCTTCATGACTGTATTTAGTTTTCTACAACCGATTCTACAAGCTTCTTTTCCTTTCCTTGTTTGTGGAAGATGAATCGTAGATGTTGAGTTCACAAGCCTGATGAATAGTCAGAGAGCACAGCTTCTTCTGCTGTGTGCTCAGGCTATTCATTACGCTTGCAGGACCCAACATCTGCGATGCTTCTTGATTGGGAGCTACGCGAGTGGGAGAGCCCGCATATGCGATCGCGCTCGATGCAATAGATGGCAGTGGGCTTCAATCACTTCTGTAAGTTGCATTTCCATTGTCAGGGCTTCTCATCGTCATTTCATAGCTGACTGAACCACTTTGTGTTTGCTGAAGTTATAATAAATAGCGACTGCAGGCGTCTGTCGTCCACCTGTGTTTCCAAATGGAAGCAACTGTAATTAGTGACTGGTGGCACTGCATCTAAAGTTAAAGTGTCTGTTACAAGCGAGATTATTGATTAAAGTTCAAGAATGACTTGACCCTTATAACCAATCTTCCACATCCGATGTCTGTTATAAAAGAGGCCAATTTAATGGGAAAGATAGGGCAGCCAACCATGTGGCTCAATGGTGTCTCTTATACCCATTTGTCTCTTACATCCATGTCTCTTATAATGAGGTTCAACTGTAATGTGCCAACAACTCGGCCGTTGCTCACAGGAGAGCCGGGGGGCTCTGCTTGCTTGCCCAGCTGCTTGGTGGGGAAGGGAAGTTCCTCTGTGATAGGGGGTGCCAGTGAGGGTCTGTGCTCTGGCATCCTCGCTTGCAAGTCGCATGGTATCACAGGTATGGCACGTCACGTGCTGCAAGCCAGGTAGCTAGCACGCATGTGACCGTGCTGCTGTCCAAAATAGCTGTTCCTGCAACTGGCGAAGCCCAGCCACTTCGATTTTGGCCTTAACCTGCTATCAGTGTACTGCAGAATTATTGTAACAGCTGGATTTTCTTTTTCTTCTACAAAAAAGGTTTACTGTTGCCGAAACCATACCGGAAGAAAAAGAAGGCGCTACTGCTCTGGCTTCCAGTCAGAGTCCAAAGAAAGAACCCAAGGCCAAGCAGCCCAGGTAAGCGGGTGTTTGCCCCTTGCGCAGGCGCTGAGAAGTTTGTCCAGCAGCTGCCCAAAGGCAGTGCAGAACATTGGAAGAAATAGTATCTTTTGTGGCATCTAGCTCACAGTATGTATAATCCATGCATTACAAAGCACTGCATGCACTCTGCGGGGAACCACCATGGTCCCGAGCCAGCTAGGCATGCTTGCCTGACTGGAACACCGCTGCGCACCCTCAACACCGCCTCTATAAGGCAGCTGGAACGAAGGCGGATGTTTATGCCACGCCAGCCCCCCCCCCGGTTGCAGTTTGTACTTTCCCTTAGGTGAAAAGGACGGTGTGTGCAATGTGCAAGCGAACGTATCGTCGCCACGCTGGCCACAGGGTTCAGCAGTGGGCAGAATCTGGGCAGCGGCGTGCATGTGAGCGTGTGCATCGCCACACTGGCCAGACCGGCCCGCAGCAACAAGAGAGGCGTGGTCTGTTTGCTCACAGGCGCGTACCGCACTGCGTAATCGCCAAGTGTTAGGTATGGCGTATAGGTAAGCGTCGGGACAAAAGGAGCATCCTAAGACACGAGCCAGCAGCCACGGCGGCTGGCGGGCTTTCACCGGTGCAACAGAGGTGTGGTTGGATGGTAGAGAAAGCATCGCATACCTTCAGGGAGGGTCTCCTGTGTGGAGCACGTTGCACGTCCCGGTGAGAGAGGGTCCGAGTCCCATCCAAAATGGGCCAGTGAGGTTAGGTTAACCATGAACCAGGGCGGAGTGGACGCTGCGTGAGTGTTTGATCGTGCGGCAGTCGCACCTGGTGCCTGCACTTGTGCAGCAAGTGGAAAGCTTTGGCTCGTCCCTACGTAAGGGCGAGCTGGCCCTTGGGGAAGAGAGGGGAAACAGCCGTGTGACGGTACCGAACCCAGCGATCGTGCAGTGGTGCCAGGATCCCTACACATTTGAACCTATTACAAAGTTGTAGGTTACAGTGGCACAGCCAGCTTTTACCAAATTACTGTTGAGAAACTTTGATGTGAACAAAGGTATTCAAGAGCCTCTACAGTAGACTTCTCGAACCTTGTTAAGTTGTGTGACAGTGGTAAGTCGTTTCTCATTCCCTTTTCTCTCTCTCTCTCTGCAGCAGCCAGGATACCCCGAAGAAGGCGAGCGCAGAGCCGGTGGCCTTGGCCCCCACAAATTCCCCCGTCTCTAAGCCGCAGCCTGCAGCCAAGGCCACACCCCGTGGAAGGCGAAGCATGAGGTGACTGGTGCGCCTATTGGCTATCTGGTTTGCTCATGGGGTACCTCTGGCCCAGTGTCATCATTGCCACTGGAGGTCTCGTTTGCATTTGTGTTTGGAGGGCCCACGGTGGCAGCCGGCAGCCGTGGTTTGTTTGAAATATTGGGTCGTCTGTGCTGCGCTACAGCGTCGCTGTGACGAGATAGAGGATAGTGGTGGTGCGCGCATCGAAAGGGCCTCGACGACGAAGAGCAACTGTTTAAATTGGACAATCACCCGGTTGGGGTATGTGCCGCCTAGGTGTCGCAACGGGCAGAATAGCCCGAGCAGAAAGGAGAGGAGAGAGTGTCTGGGTGACAGTGGATGATTCGGAAGAACACGGTTATGAGGGCTACCTACAAGGCGCGGTAGCCGTGCTCCACCGAGGCCGTCGTCAGGACGCCCTGAAAACCAGCGAGGCTGCGGTGCCATCCGCGCCTTACCTGTGTCGACCGCGCATTGAATCGCCGGAATAGACTGTGTAACGTCGTGCCCCCTGCCGATCTACCGACAATCTCCGAGAACTGGGACAGGCTAACACCTTATCATTGAGTGCGCCCTATCAAGTGAGACGTTTTATTTATCACGGGTGTCTCTTCAAATGGACGTTTGAACTGTTGATTTCTTTACGCACTTACAGAGCTTGGTGCGTGTAGGATTGACTTTAATGTAGCAGTCTATTTGTAGCTGTAGCATACTGTCATACCGTTAGCGCGTCTCGTCTCGATAAATGTCCGTCTTCATGTAATGCGTCGGTCTCAAGCGCCTGTCTCGTATGTGTGACGTTAATCCCGAGTCCTAGCCACCAATACCATCACAGTCGCGCAAGCCAAGCAAGACTCGCCAGACTCAACTGAGTGTTTGTCGGTCTACAATTTCACGGAGCACATTGGGAATGTTCACTATCTCTGCGTAAGAATGTGGCAGAAGTTGGATAATAAACGTGTTTGCAATGACCCGCAGAAGCTGAAAATTTCCTAGGTTGAGCAAACAGCTGATACTGGGAGGAGAGAAGTCTTTAAAGCACAGTGTAGGCAGCACGCCAACAAAGAAAGGTGTTGTTCAAAGAGTTTGGTTTCTGATAAAGTCTAAAGTTCCCCCCGATTGTAAATTCTGCCTGCTCTGCGTGCCCATCCAGTGATGCTTCCAAGACGCTTTTGGCCTAGCAGAAAATATTTTAGGACCTGTTCATCCCGCAACATCATTTCACCTTATCCAACTCACCGTTTTTGTAAAACGTTTGAGAGCTGTATGTCACGTTGACACTTATTGTGATAATGATGGAGTGATGAAGATGTTGGTCAGTGTCCGCATTATGACAGGGGCAAGCATAACCGGTGTGCCGTGACGTGTGCTCTGCTAGGTCCTACAAGTCCATCGAGCGGATGTACGTCACGGTGTATCGCCGTTCCGTGGCCATCTGGCTAAACTTGGCTTACTAAGGCATTGTTACAGCATTTTGGAGTCAAACTGCAATCAGCTACACCGTAGCTGTATGTTATTGTACTTTGTTGCTATGAGAGGTGCAGTTATTTTGAATCGGAAGCTTGCAATCCTCTCGATTACACATTTGTGTCTGACAGTGTGTCGTCCAATTCATGCAAACTGCCTGGTGACAGCAATGGGCGGGAAAGGGCCCGGGGCATTGTTGCCCTTTCTGCATCTCTCCATTTATGGTCTAGCCTAGTTATATTCAGTTCACTTAGACTTGGTGTATTTGTTGAAACTGAAACAAAGTTGTGCACTGTTTCCGCAGTCCCTGTTGTGGTGCTGTGGAATTGTGAAGTGCGCAGTGTGTCGAGATGGGAACACCTGACCCCCTCTTCTTGTCCATTCTTTTGCAAAAGGGTTGCCATTGCCGAGACCGTAGTGGAAGGAGCACAGGAAGCTGGTCCCAGTCCAGCAGAGGAGCCCCAAGCAAAGCAGCCAAGGTGAATGCCATCCCCACTCACCCCAGAAGTGACCAGCGCAGAGCGCCAAGCATGTGCTCATGTGGAAATATTCCCACACATTTGCACCCTATTATACGTTTCTCAGCAAACTGTGGAGAGACAGCGTATAAGTTGGGACGTGTCGGTGAACATGTTTCAAACTACGAGAGTTAGAATGAGCTTTTACTGCGTAACCATCTTAGTCACAGCCTTGCCCCCATAAATCTTTACAAGTGTCAATTTTTGCCTTGAAGCAGAGAGAGGCACAGAGAGACTGGCAGAACCTCTCTTAGGTTTACCAGTGAGCCATGCCTGTGCCTTTTTTTTTTTTTTTTTTGATACCAAAACATCCGAATTGTTTCGCTGTGGTCTTGAAAAGTTCTTTCCCAACATACTATTAGGTGCCAAAAGTTTTTTTTTTTTTTTTTTTTTTAAAGTTCAGCTAATGCCCGCCTATCCTTGAAACTGCATTGGCACCCTGAACGTTTTTCATGTGTAGTTTGAATGCTGCCTGTTTAGGCTTAGAAAGGTGCACGTGATTTCCTTCCCATCTATCATCCGTTTAATGCCTAAGGGAGCAACCGTACGACGAGTGCTTGAGCTTAGTGCATCCACCTACTGTAGAGTGGCAACACCTGTAGGCATTTGGCACTGGGAGTAGAAAAGCACGGCTCTTGCCACACGAGCCCCTACCAGCAGTCTTCAGCTGGCACTCTGTTGCCCGTGTGTGGTGGCTTCTGTGCTCCTGCCAAAACTGCTGGGTGCATGGGCTTTTCAAGTTGGGGCCCTGGCGAGTGTAGGGCAAAAAAATTCCCAGTGATTGTCGAAGTGCTGGCATGCCACGCGTCTTGATGGAGCCACTGAATTGCGTTAGGACGTGCGAGGCGCGCATGTGTGTCCTTCTTGGTCTGCGGCTCAAGCCACTTCTGGACCCACTGATAATCTCTTGGTCCCAAACGGCGCTTTTTAGCAGGGCATGCCATCAGGGCATCGCGAGTATTATTATGCGACACACTCGGTAGCATTGTCTGCTGCCAGACAAACGAAGTTCGTGATTGCAGTAGAACGTGTGCCACCCAGGTGGGACCGAGAGCGGTGTCCACAAAGCCTGGTTTCACCGCACGTTGATGCTTGTCCGTCTTTCCAGGATTGAAGGGAACGGCATCGCAGACAACGTTGACCCCCTTGCCGACATGAAGTTTGACTCTGCGTTGGACCAGAAGTTTTTCAAGCAGCTGCAGGAGAAGTTCACCAAGCTCAGGCCCGAGGTCATGTCGACCATGAAGGCCAGCATCTTTGCCATGCTCGATAATGCGGCCAAGACGTGAACAAATTCCACCCACTGCTCAAGCGTGCCAGCACAGAGCCTGGCGTTCACATTTTTCTTGGTTTGGCCGTGCATCGGCGGCACAGCGTATCTCCCTTGAAGCAGGCATGTTAATTCTACAAACTGCTCTAGTGAGTTCTTACTCACCATTTCACTTGCTTACATTTTCAAAACTTAAGTTGTCCTGAATTTGCACCTTGATTTTATTGGGACCAGTACATGCAGACATTGTTGGTTTTATTTTGTGAGTTTTATTCAAACACAAGAGGATAGTTGAGATCAATACAGCCAAGTGCTGTTTTTAGTTTTTATAGAAACACAAGAAAGATACGGAGGATCAATACAGGCAAGTGCTGCTTTTAGTTTTTATGCATTTTATTGAAACGCAAGAAAGATGCCTAGGATCAATACAGCCCAAGTGGTCTTGTTGACAAGTTGTACAATAAAAGAAATGTTTACTTCCTTTCATTGGTTTTCGGGCACTGGCTGCTGTTCCTGTAACACGGTGCAAACTGCACCCAGTCTCTCGCAATACTGAATCCTGTAAAAGAAAACGACCCATGGGGACACACCTCATTGAAAAATCTCGAAAGTGGAGAGATTTACTGCACACTCCAGTGTGTGGTAAGGATGAGCGTCAAAATGGATACAGAGCTTCATATGTATGTACTACGCTAGGACACATGAAGGACTTTGTTTTGTTGCAATGGAAGCAGCATCGCAGTAGGCCGACTGCACTCGGCTAGTGTCTTCCCAATAGCAATCCGGCTACAGGCGGCCGAACAGTGGCAATTGCGACTTCTGTGCACACCGGCCTGCCATGCCGCACTGTTTTTACAATGGGAAGCGGTGTTGCCGGCAATGCTACCAACTGAGGCAACAAGGCTGTTGTGCAGCTTATCCCAAAAGTGTGGGCTCCACTGGTTCCCTGCCTCTTGATGCTACATGACCTCTGGCTCCGAAATTAAAACACTTGCTGCCATTCCCATCTTGTTTTAGCAATGAGCTGGGAGGGAAAGCATGTCCCAACAGGGGGACGAGAGAGAACACATTGGCACTAATTTGAGTGAGTCTTGCTTCGAAAAATTTTCCATAGGAACTACAAAGAAGCTTTGACGCAACACAAGTCGCAAGTGTCCATCAACTGCACTAAAAAAAAAAAGAAAAAAAAAGTCTGCAGCCTGACAAGTGCAACAGGTGTGCAAAATGCGTGCACACACAAAAGTTCCACCATTAAAGCTGCCCCACCCAGAAAGGTATACAACACCATCTTTGCAGGGTGAACTGAAGTGCGGAAGAGTCGAACAATCACTAGATTACACTCGTCGACAGCACAGCAACACAACTTCTGGCAACAAACATTTTTCAACATGGGCCTCCAAATGTGTGGGCAGGCAAAGCAGGTCGGCCAAGAAGGGGGTAAAGGCAACGGACGCGGCCAGACGAGTGGCCACTGATTCGGCTCCCCAAGAGGACCTCAAGCAACAAGTTCGAGAGAAGACTAACCATGACTACGGCGAGCGATGCTCACTGCACATATCTGCAAACTCGTAAGAATCCACACTTGTGAGCTGCAGTTTTTATTGTGTGGGCCCTCTGGCTATACCCACAAAACAACCCTGTTCCTGTTTCCCCTAAGCAATTATGCGCAGCACAAACCTTGCAACATAACAGGGAATGGAATAGTCTCGGAAGAGCACTGCTTGCGACAATGAAACAAGCTGCAATAATTTCTTTCCTTTACCAAGCGCGAGGCATAAAAAAAAAATTGCCGTGGCAACCTCAAACCTGCATAAAGCTGCAACAATGTACATAAAGTCTTTCTGCAGTGTTTTTACTCAAACGAAACATCATTTTAGCTCGTGATCTGTCTGAGTGCCAGTCGGAAACGGTTGGTAGACGCCTAATTGGACAATTCTAAACAGGCAGCCCGTACACCTCCATCCCAGTGCAAAGAGGTGTTGCAAGTTGACGTCACTTTGTTAACATTGTAGCATGGCTAGGGCAAGCATTATTCAAACTTGGAACCTTTCGCAAGGTATACCAACTCGGACAGGCCAGAACTTCAACTGCATACGGAGATACTAACAGCACGTATCTCTATGCCTGTGGCAAAGCTTGCTTCAAGACGTGTTTACCAGGTGTGTTCCACTTTGTTGAGCACTCCCATACAGCAAATGAAGGGGTAAGGTGAATGCTACACTGCTGAGAAATTATGTAAAAAAAATGAAGGGAGGTGCCCAAGCACTACCTGATGTCTGTCTCGTAATTTTATGACATGGGTGATATACGTAATTGGTGTGCTTCATGGCAAAAGCACGCCCCGCGTTAAATTTTGAACAGTTAACAACCCGAATGCTGTAAAATCGTATTACACCTGTTTCCTACGGTATTCAAAATTTCTAGGCACGCCATCTTGGATGAGCGGGAAAAAAGCTTTTCAAAACAGAAGAAGTGTTTGGTCAGCGGGACCATATGCCACCATTCGCAGACACATTGATGCACTCAGCACACCAAGTTTCCTTTGCAAGGAACGCTACACACACTATGTTCGCACGTCTCAGCTGAAGATGCCCAGGATGGCTCCTTTCAATACTCTCCCGACACCACGCTTAGACAATATTTTAGGAACTTAAAAAGAATTTGTAAGCACAACCAAAAGTGATATGGGATAAAAATTTGAGCCACTTAAGGCCACACTGCCGCAGGTGCCTGCCACCAAATGAAGACGAAGCGCTGCCCGTCAACAGGCATCCGCTTTTTAAGCATGCCCAACATTAAGGTGTTCACAGCAGCCCACTGCTAAGTGATCTGAAACATCTGAAAGATGCACATATTTTTAGCCATCACGGTACCCCGCTTAATTAGGCAGAAACAGATCAATTCTCCAATGATACCAAGAATGTGACTGAAAGAAGAAAAGAGGCATGGCTTGCCAGCTTGATTACACTGCACTTCAAAGCAAGGAAAGCTGCCAACAAGAAAAGCAGAAGTTTATAAAGCCCGACACTGCTTCTGTTGCATGTCCTGCTTGACTGCTAAAAATGGAAAAATTGGAAATCATATTCAGTGGAGGAACCAAATATCGTTTTTCGCGGTGTCCCATCAATCGGTTAGGAAACCACTGTTTGGTAGGATGGACTAGATTGTGGGAGAGTTTTGCAAACTCTGCAAATGCCTTTGTTGTGTTCCTTGTCTCTTTTTGCAAGCACACGTGACAGGAGCTCATTTGGATTGGTCTGCATTTGTTTCCGTTAATACTGCGTTAAGTTAATGTTTCTAAACTCCTGCAATAGTACAGACGGTGCCCAAGACTGGCAGGATGGACAAATGGCAGGGCGGTTGTTTGAAATAAATAAAACAGTAAACCAAGGCACCTAATTCTTTTTAAACCCCTGGTTAAATAAGCACTACTCTGCTAAAAAAGAGAAAAATTAAAAGGGGGGACGTGAGAAATTTGAGTTCCACAACTATTGGTGCATCAATTTTATTCTTCTATCAAGGTGACCTGGCCATTTTCACAGGCCCTGTCCGATTAACAGACTGAACTTTGTGCTGGAGTACCTTAGAGGACCCTCAAGCCTGCCCTTCACACCTCAGCCACACAGTGATGCTAGAACAGTGCTCAAGACCTGCCACGGCCTACTGGCAAGCGCAGAGAAGGCTCCCAGCTTTCACAGAGCCCTCGGCAAACGCGAGCACCTCCCTTCTGGAAGAACAGGAACCCGACAAGTGGTACACAGGGAAAAAGAGAGGGGGAGGGAGAGGAGGTGTCGGCAATGTGCGCTTGCAGAGCCCCCTTCTGCACCTGCTGTCCCGAGTGCAACGAGCAAGAGAGGGAGGAGGGGGAGTCAGTTGGATGCGGACTCAAGGCGCAGCTCCTCGAAGGAAGAAGTGGTGCTGCTGCGTGAGCCGCGCTCGTGGTCGCTCTCCTCGGTGTTGCCGTTGGACGCGGCCCCGTTGCTGGAGGCGTGGCTGGCGGGTGGCGGCAGGGGCGGCCCCGCCTCCTCCTCTTCCTCCTCCTCGTCCTCTCCGTCGTCGGCGTGCTCCTCGTCCGAGGCCGTCGTGGTGCCGGGGTCGGAGGTGGCACCTTCCTCGGGCTCCTCGGTGGCTTCCTCCACGTAGAACTCGTCTTGCTTCGCCAGGGGGCAGACAAACAGCACGCGATCGTCCTCGTAGATCTCCATCAGGGGGCGCGCGCACAGCAGCTTCTCCTGCGCGCATCCATCAGGTCCCTTGTTAGGCGAGTGCAACACTCACTGAGTAACCTTCCCTTTGGAATAAAACCTTGTCCCCCCCAGACAGCATTATTTTGCTTGAAAGAACTATCCTTGATAAGTCATTACACTCCATTCTGGCCCCAAGCTGTGACGTTTTCACTAAATTGTCCCAACTTTCAACTTCCCTGCCAAATGATGTCAACAGTTGCATCACTGAGAGGGAATTAAAGAACAGAGTAATGAGTGAGCTAACTTGATGGCAGCATTCAACGAAACCAGAGGAACCACCACCACATGTTTTCTGGTGGCCACCAATTGCAAAAACTTTTAAAGGTGGAAAGATTGAAAGGCGGCAGCCCTCTTTTCGGCAGCAATACCAGCAAGCTGATATCTTTTGTTGATGCACAGGCAATGCCGGGCAGCCTGAACTACTTTCCAGTGGACGAAATGAAGGTGTCTGTGTACTGCTGCCTAACAAGCAAGAGCAATAGGTGGCAAGCAACATTGGGTGGCCCGACATCGTGGTGGGGCAGACAATCAGGGACCAAGATGAACGTGACTTTAGTTTTGACCAATGGTGCAAAAATGTTTTTCTGCCTCCTCTCCATATTTCTTGTTTGGCATGGGCTAGAGGTCTCTCGCTCTTTCCTCTTTCGTTTGGTGGCGCAACAGGTAGCCATTTGCCACCAGCTAGATGCAAGCAAGCACTGCCAGCCCCACTGCTCCCACCTTGTCATTCCGTTGTACATATTTACCGAGGTGAACTGCGCATAGTAGCGCGTTGAATCCTCATTACTCTCGCCAACTACAAGACAGGAGCCACAAAGCAGCTGCCACTGCGGCACGATTCTCGCAAAAGCAGTGCAGGGAGGAAGCCGCACCTTGATGTACTCCCTGAGCTTGGGGTAGACGCGTGCCATGGCGATCATGACCGACACGGAGCCCCGGAAGGGGAACACGGTGGTGACAGCGTGGTCGACGGCCGGGAAGCGGGCAGTCTTGAAACCCTCGGCCTCCAGCTGCTCCTTGACCGCCGGGGCGGCCGGCTGGTCAGTGTCGTTGAGCACCACGCCCACCAGGTAGCGCAGCCGCAGGGGCTCCACCTGGCATTCAGGGGACGGAACACGAAGCTAGCTGCATGCTCCCCGGTGATGCCACATTAAGTTGAGCACCAGGTGGGGGACTGGTATCGATGACATTTTCGTTACTTTTTAGCCCATGTGTTTGAGATTTACATCATAGAGTGCATTTTAATGATTATCATCATGACTATTAACACGCCGAAGCTACACAGGTTATGAAACACACTGCAGTGGAGGCCTTCGGATTAATTTTGACCACCTTGGGATCTTTAACGTGCGCCCAAATCTTGAACACTCAGGCGTTTTTTGCTTTTCGCCTCCATCAGAAAAGCGGCCGCCGTGGCCGGGAAACTGAGTGCAGCCAAGTTCAAGGATGCGCAACACGTTATGCCATTCCTTCTTGGCCACTCTGGAATATTTTTACGCTTCTGTGCCCTGGGACAACTAGGGAATGCAATTGTACTAGAGCAGTAATTTTAGTAATTGCTATTGCAAAAGCGATAATTATCAAATATCAGTTCAGGAATGCTGATATTTTCGCAAACTGAACTGTACAAAATTTTGCACTAGCAAGAACACACTGGACCTTTGTGGATTTCACTGCCCTATTCCATTCACATGCTTTCAAATGCAGCAAAAATTACCTGACTCTAACCAGTACTTCCCAAGATATTGTGGGCATCCCCACCATCCCGCAACCAATAAAGTTTCATTAGGTGACCATAAAGTTAGACTCAACTTTATGGTCACCTAATGTTAGAAAAGAACACAGGCCTACCAACATACCCACTCAGGGGGATTGGCCGCCAGAGGCGCAGTGCCCATTCAGCCCCTGCGATTGACGGTGACGTCAACATGGCCGCCAAGACCTGCTGCGGCGGCTCAACAGCTAAAGCGTTGCGCTGCTGAGCCCAAGGATGCGGGTTCGATTCTTGGCCACCGCGGCCGCTTTTCTGATGGAGGCGAAAAGCAAAAATGCCCATGTGCACGAGATTTCGGCGCACGTTAAATATCTCCAGGTGGTCAAAATTAATCCACAGCCCTCCACTATGGCATGACTCATCACCTGTGTAGTGTCGCCACATTAAACCTCATAATCAATCAGCACACCCACCAACATGTTTTCACAATTTAACAAGTGGCGCCCCTGCATTCTCACATCATAAAAGAGACCTCCAGTGCACATTTTCAGTTCTCCAGACTAGTGTCAGCTATGGTATGGTGCCAAGTGCAATGCACCACTAAGGCCCACATTAGACTCAGTGAATCGCTGCAGTGCACTATGAGCACTTTTTTCTTCATTTGTGAGAGCGTATTATTTTTCAATAAACAAGATGACAGCTTGACAGCCACAGTTGGTTTCTTTCTGCTGGGCGCAAAACTGCCAGAAGATGCACTCTTGCATCGTGGTCGTGTTACAATGTCAACAAAAACTAACATAAGCGACATACAAATTTTTCACTGGAGCAGGACATACATGGGTGCAGACAGGGGGCTGCAAAGGAGCCCCTGATCCCCCCAACCTGCCCACTTCCCCCCGCAATGCAGCAGCAACAAGTTTGCACCCCCCTTCAAGACAGAATCCCATCAACACCCACGTGCGACTGAAAGGCGTCAATGCCCCATTTTCATACCTGCCATGACATGCAGTGCACGTGGATGGAGGTTGTGAAAGTGGGCGTCAAAAAAGTGCTGCGCACTTCAGCATGCTTACGACCTGGACATGTAATACTGCACAGCCACCATTCTGTATTGTGGCACCGTAAGTTCTTCTCACTCAAGGAATGCTGGCACATCAGTATTCGGACAGTGTATAAATTTGTAATTGAATTTTTTTGCTACGCTCCCTCATTTGAAGTCTTTATCATATCTATTCTTTACTTAAACTCTAGGTGTGGGTGAGACACGGCGGCTCAGTGGCTGAGGCGTTGTGCTGCTGAGCCCCAGGAGGCGGGTTCGATTCCCGGCCGTGGCTTTTCTGATGGAGGCAAAAAGCGAAAACACCCGTGTGTTGGAGCTTTTAGCACACTTTAAAGATCCCCAGGCGGTCAAAATTAATCCAGAGCCCTCCACTGTGGTGCCCCTCATTACTGTGTAGTTCCGAAAAAAATAGCCATAGCAAAACTACAAACACTAAGTTAATGTACTGCAGAAAATGTACACATACAAATATGATGCTGTTATGGCGTTTCTTTTGTGGCACCTCATAAAAAAAAAAGCAAAGATGAGAAGGACAGAGAAAGCAAGCTAAAGTAAGTTTATGAATTGCGCTTGCATATTCATTACTTCATTGATTCTTGCAGGATTAAGGTCTATCCTGATATGGGGGTTTCAACCAAACACTACACATTGGTTTATTTGACAGCCAAAATGGTGTGCTCGTGCAATCACGAGGGAAAACATGGTGGGACGCCTGGGCAACGCTGGAAACGTTTCACTGAGCCTGATGAACACGGGTGTCGGGTGAATGGGACAGCATCTGTTTTGCCCCACATAATCCCTCCACTTCCAGCCAACATATACTGAGCCAGCTTTCCCGTCACCTTTTGCAAGTGCTACGACTCATTTTCCCCGGTTACTTTTGGGTGGCAGTTTCCTCATTCCCAAACTTTGTACCTGTCTCCTTTTGCTAAAACGAACCTGCACAATGATATAATCACGGAGTACCATGCTTGTGTTGGTGCTAAGGTGAATTGCATTAAACGGATTTTGCAGTGTGAAGCTTTTAAGCTGCCTGCTTTTACGTTAGCAATGTGTAATTAAACTTGATGAAGATAGGATGAAGGGCAACTTATTCCACAGACTTAAACAGCGCTCGCAGATTAAGGACAAGAAGGAAATACAAGCACAGCTTGTTTTAATTTTTAAAAAGTGCTGACACCAAGCTAGCTTCACCTCACTCAGTCGTAATTTGCAGACGTACATAAAGCAAAAATGCAGTCTAAAATGCGTCGGCACAAATAATAGGCGTACTGATAAAAAACAGTAAAGCTTACTTCGCCCTTATTTCGATAACGACAGGTATGGCCGAACATGAGGGAAGACAACATGTGGTCTATCCAAGTTATCCGAAAACAAGAACCGTTTAGTCTCTCTTCACATCGCGCATGGGACTTTGCCATAGCCTAGGCTCACACCGGCCTGAATAATCTGCCTGACAGCACGTTTCGAACAAAACAAGGGACTACCTACGGAGGCGAGCGCGATTGATCACCTCGAGCAACGTCGCATTGTTGTCTCACGCACCAGTGGCCTACGTAGCGTGGCGCGCGATCAGGAACTCCGACCAGACGCTCTTGAAGGAAGTGGCTCAGTGACGGCAAGGCGACAGGTACGCACGTAAATAGCAACGCTGCGTGGGGGATGACATGCGCGTTCGGCAAATGAGGGGGAACGGAGAATCTTCCGCCATAAGCAAGATACACATCTTAAAGCCGATCCGCATGACTCATACAACGTCACGACCATAAAGAAGACGCGCCAACCACTGTTTACAAGCCTCGAATGTGTGCGGGGAAGCCAAGGTCTCCTTATCGCAAGGCCACAGGAGCTCTCTCCGACTGGAATCCGATATTGACCCTACTAAATAATACTCCCCCACAGGGCGCGCCAAATGCGAGCTGGAGTCGTAATGCTTTAGAGAAAACACGTTTTTGTCTCTGAACAATAACAGGCCGTGGGCACGCGACGGCCATCCGTTGAGGGAAAGTGACAGTCGTGACTCAGTGGAGAAACAGCAAACAAAAAGGGTGCGCATCGGGAGGCGTTCGCCGACCAAGAACAAGGCAGAAAAAACGGACCGCTGTTGGCGGCGACCATCGTGGGCGAAGGAAGAGAGAAATTCCTTCAGATGGCGGGAGCTTACCTCGTTCGGGTCGTCGTAGTAGACGCCAATGCATTTTAGGGATGGCGCGATACTGTGAACTTCGGTGAATAGAGCGCCCGAGTTCTTGTACGAACCTCGGCAGAACTTGTATGCAACTTGCAATTCCTTGAAGGGCGGCTTCTCAGCCTTAATGTCTATCGGTGCGAACAAGCCACAGTAGCTGAGAAATCCGAGCAACGTCAACACCAGAAGAATTAAAACAACAATGATGCCCAACAGCAAGGCAACATCAGTCTCCATTTTGAGCTGAGCAGACGGTAGTAGACGGCACCGGAAGTACTGAGCGATCCGCTTCCGTCAGACGTTTTCTCTTGCCGCCCTCGCGCAGCTTCAGCGTTTTCGAAAGACAGCCCGGTCGGTAGTTTCAGAATACTGAACGTTACAGCCCCACCCGCATGGTAGCGCAAGTTTGAGTCCCTTTCGTTGAACCCTCCTCGTATTCTCAACTGTTGCCTTTCTCCGCAGCGTGAGCACGCAAAAACCACTCGCAAAATCGCGATACTACAATGTGTGTAGATAGATAACTTCACAAAAGGAGCAACAAAGATGTATTCGCCCCGAGCGCGAACACAGTCGGCCCCTGGCGGCGGCGGGACGAACCGCTCTAGTGTGGATGGCTCTCTCGCGTCGTCTGCTTTTTCACGTTGCGTGCGGCGCAAGACGCGTGCTGCACACGACAAAACAACCAATATGTGTGCTCGTTTGGCAGTAAGCAATGACATAGTAACCTCTGCGTGCTCGTTTCCTTTAGAAACGCAATAATCAGCGGCCGTTGCGGGTTAATGCGCTGGTTTAATTCCACGAAACATCTTCGCCCTGGTCACCGCTTGAGTGCTTCCACACATTGCACTTTTCTCATTGTTGAGTGCAGTCGTCTGCCGTTTCGGGAACGTCGAAGGGTGCTTTTTGAAGGTGGCGTGGTGATTATTTAAAGGATGAAAGTTTAGTACGCGAAACGGGTAAGAAGCGACAAGACCTGTGCATACGCGTGCAAATTCCACACCCTTTTAAAATCGCGCTGTGTCCTTATAGAAATAAGAAACAAACAAAACATTTACACTGCACACGACCCGTGCGCTATCGCCCATACATTACCGGACACGTATTTTACACCCGCAAGCGCCTGTGTGATCGTGTCCTTCCCGTACCTTTTGTAAAATAAATACCATTTTTGTACAGTAGTTGTTTATACTGAGGAGGAGGAATAAACATTTATTCAACTGTATCGAGTTGCTAATTTTACGTATTATTTAAAATACGTTTCTATGGATGCGGAAGAGTATTTAGGGGGGATTTTTCGGTAAAATTAAGCAGTTGAGTTTGCGTCTCTCATGTGGCCTTTCGTGTGTCATTTTCATATATATCATTTTCAAATCCGACATGAATCACCTTGTCCAGAAACGTGTCTCACTCAGCATAACCAAATGCCTAATATTTTCACGTCTTAACCTCTTAAGGTGGACCTAAGTTGAAAGAGAGAGGAAAAATCGCGTAATATAATGCACGTTGTTACCCACATGTGTGAGGGGTGTGTGCCATGACCCGCTGTTTTCCTTTTTTTTTTTTTCCCACAATGCTTGCTTTCAATACAATTTTGAAAAAGGCGAGCCACAATTCCTGGACAATCCCCAACCAAAGGGGGGTTAATATGTTTTGAAAATACGTACTGCTTTTTCACCGCTACAGAACACGGCGCCTAGTGTAGTTTCGATTGTATGTAATACTTATAACCATAGTTTGGCTTTTCGCGTTACATGCGTTCTCTTCTCGCTGCTCTTGCAACGTCAGCAAAATGAACCTAAAAAAAAGAACTAAATGCACAGAATTTAATTTTTTAACCAATCCTCAAGAATTAAATGCCATGACAAAGGCGATATTCAGTTTACAAAAAAAGTAGTTACCGGGAACCCGTTGCGCTGATTCGCAACGAGAAATAAAAAGGAAATGTTTTACTACATCTGCAACAGCGCAACTTCATTTATTGCCATCTTTAGGGTTTGTAAGCGACCTCATACGCAAGAATGCAAATACATCTCGCTGTTGCAGGAGCCTGTTAGATTTTAAAAGGAACGCAAATGGTCAACAGAGCAGCCGTAACAGAAAATGTGTGCTCACTGTGAGGTCCCAGAAGCTTGGTCTGCACATTGTAAGCAGCTGCTTGTCACTTTGCGAAAACCTAGCTAAACATGAGATGTTGATTGTACTGCGTGCGCTGACAATTCAATTCGCAAGTTCACTTGCGACAAAAGCCGTAAATAATTGATCCGACCCCGTTATTCATCAAACCTTCCTTCAGAGTCGTTAAAATTTCGTTCAAAAGACCCGTTAGAGCGGGTACATTTATATCTCTGCACTGAACAAAATTCAGTAATTTTATGGTGCCTTTTGAACACACAAAAAATATCGTAAGCTCTTAGAAAGAATTTCGGGACAGTTAAGTAGTGTTATTATTTTAGGGCATCCCACAAATGCAAGAATGCGTCATGCTACCAGTGAAAGCGGTTGAGATTGCCGTTGTAAACTGAATTTCAGAGATCGAGGCTTCCTCATTTGTTTCTATTTATGCTCTTATTGAAGGCTCAAAGCCATAGTCTGGAAAGATCGAGCTTGCTACGAGCCACAGCGTACAAGTTCATTGTCACAATTACGGCCATTCTGAGATTCCCGATGAGTCGTTGCTTTTTTTGGCGTAGTAATGAAAACTGACTGCCGCTTCCATGCTATACATTGAACGTTGAGGAACCGAACTACAGCATACCACTCTTGTTTGCACCTTTCGTGCGCACATACGGCGGGAAAAAGGCACGAAGCGCGCCCACAGTGTGCATTATTACGGGCCGCTCAGCGGAGCATCCACACTAGCAGCGCGACGCTGTCGCCACCTACATGTCGAGCTCGCGGCGAATAGGTGACGCTAGACAACCTTCTGCTTCGACAAGAATGAAACTCTATTTAGAACATAGAGCTAAACTCTATGCATAGAGCTAACATATGGAGAATGTTGCGATATGCATTTTGTTCCCCCATGCGATATGTCGCACATCGCTGTGTGGTCAATTTGAAACCGCGTGCCTACAGCCAGAGTCGAAGAGTTTTGTTTTCACTATTTAGCGACGCAACACGAAGCCTTCATCCGGTAGTTTCACAGGAAGCCGTACAAGGTATCCACACAGGACTGAGTTTGGAGTGTGCAAAAGCCGGCGTTAAGCGAACGTTGTGCCTCGCGCCCTACACAGTTCCGAGGACGGAGGTGCGCCTTCGCACACCCGCAGACCTCAGCATGGATCTGACGAGCGTGGTGGACATCCTCGAGCGCATTGCGCCGCCGTCGACCGCGGCCTCGTGGGACAACGTCGGCCTGCTGGTGGAACCCAGCGGCGCACACGCGGTACGGGATGTCCTGTTCACCAACGACCTGACCGAGCGTGTGATGGACGAGGCAGTGAAGCAGGGCGTCCAGCTGATCGTGTCCTACCACCCGCCCATATTCGCGCCGTTGCGGGCGCTTCGCCAGTCGCGCTGGAAGGAGCGAGTCGTGGTCCGCTGCCTGGAGAACCGCATCGCCGTATACTCGCCGCACACGGCCTGGGACGTGGCCCAGGACGGCACCAACGACTGGCTCGCCTCCTGCTTCGGCCCCGCGACGACGGAGGAAGGCGGCGTCGTCCGCACCCTCACGTCGCCCGTGGCCCTGGGCGAGCTGGCCGCGCTGCTGAAGGCGCACCTGGGCGCGCCTGTGCGGCTCGCGCTGGCGGACCGTCACACGCTGCACAGCCCCGTGGCGCGCATCGCCCTGTGCGCGGGCTCGGGGGCGTCCCTGTTGCGCGATGCCGACGCCGAGCTACTGGTGACGGGCGAGATGTCGCACCACGAGCTACTGGACGCCACGCACCGCGGCTCCTCGGTGCTGCTGTGCGAACACGCTGTCTCCGAGCGCGGCTCTCTAGCCGGGCTCGCCGAGCGTGTGCGCCAGGAAGCGCCAACGATCGGCGTGCACCTAGCGCGAGCCGACATCGGACCCCTGCAACCCGTCTGACGTCTTTCTCTTTTCCCTTACTCGGCCTTAATTCATGCGCTCGGCCATTGGTGCTGGCTTTGCCGAAATTGTGTGCGCATTTAACAGTAAAAGAGTCAGAACCCCAGACATTCTGCATTTTGTGTCTGCAGTAAATGTTACCCCTAGCACGCATGGCAATGTTTGGATGCCGCTGTGGTGCCGAGACGAGAGTGCACGAGCTTAGTCGGAGTGACTGGTCATGGCGAAAGCGGGGTCGGTGCCTTACCAGCATGCAGGAACAATGCTGTTTATCTTTTTGGTTTGCTGTGGGACCTTCCATTCTGAGAAAGCTTCAAGCCTGGCCCTTCTGGTGCAATGCAGAACGTTATTGAATGGGGTGATGGGCTACACCCAGCCACCCTATTTACAAAAACAATGCATAAAATTTACAAAACCTTGTGTAAGAGAATAGTTTACTATTGGAGCCCATCCATGCTGTGAAGGTAGCAGGAGCGTGTTACCATCATGTATGCTTTTTAACAACAGTAGTACCACTCTAAGCACGAGGATGCGGGTTCGATTCCCGGCCGCAGCGGCCACTTTTCTGATGAAAGTGAAAAGCAAAAACGCCTGCGTATGCAAGATTTTGGTGCAGGTTAAAGATCCCCAGGTTGTCGAAATTAATCCGGAGCTCTCCACTATGGCACGCCTCATCGCCTGCGTTGCATCGGTTAAACCCTGCAATCAATCAATAAATCAACACCACTCTAAGTGCTACGTTGGCAACAATTGTGTAAGTTTTGGTACTGAACAAAATGAAAAATCCTGCAGAAAGCATTGGCCAATGCACCTTGACGGGTATGCACTCCTTGTGGGTGTTCAACACTGCATCAGTATTGTGTGCGAATGTGAGAGAGAGAGAAGACTCTTTATTGAAAAAGCAGAGAGTTTTGCCGGCGTTTGCGATCGCCTACATGCTTCTCTGCTAGGGGTCGGAGATGTAGGGAGAACAGGCCATAGAGAGAGGTGGGCAGAAAAAAAAAAAGAAAGCAAACAAAAAACACTGGCGTGGTTTGGCGGACTATTTTTTAGATTGTGTCACAGAATTTACAATTTTGAAATGTGGCCAATATGTGAGACCCCAGTCGCATTCTCTTGTCGCCTTGCAAGCCAATCCTCAGGCTAGCTGATGGGCTGTGGCATTGACGAAGAGTCCCGTGTGAGCAGGTGTCTACACTCTCTTGATGCCTCTTTCCAGAGCCTTTTGGCATATTGCGTCCATGGCCTGGGTAAAGATTCTTCCTCTCCCTCACGTAGTTACAATAAGCCTGCTGTGACTGTGTCCGAATGTGTTTGAGCAGTGGCTAATGCAACGGCCGTTTTCTCCGTTTGAGTGATGGTGGCCCACAGGAATGTGGCACTCGTGATGCGTCCCCTTGTTGTGGGACCCACGGCTATTATCGCTCTTCTGCTGGTGCACTCTTCAGCGTCACTGTATACTGTGCCCCTACGCTCTCTCTATTGCCAGTGTAGCGTCCGTGCTCTGGCTCCCATTTTGTTTGTATGGTGGGTTTCATTCATATTTCGTGGTATAAAGGCGATGTTTAGTGTATGCCCTATGGCTGGCGAGAGGACTTAAAAAGCCTTATCACTGATGTAATCCGGGGAAGAGGTCCTTATCGCGGAGGCTATCCCAGCGAAACTGGTAGAAGGGGAGAAAGGTCGAGGTGCTTTTTGGGGAACAGCTTGAGGCAGGCGAAGGGGGACTTTGAGTGTTCACTAAGTGCCTTGGATTGTGCTGTTTGTCAAAAGTTCCCTTCCTTCCATCAGGAGCCTTCTCATTTAACGTTCTATATTTGGAGTGTCTTTTAAGGTGAGATGAGCATGATGTTCATTCTGAAGTTATTGATGCTCTTTCTCAGTGTGCTTGCGTTGACAGAAGGATATATTTCACCCAATTTTCGAAGCATTCAACTACAGGTGAAGTTGTTTAGATTCGAGCAGATAAGCTAGACGTACAAGCACTGAAATCAGGCTGGTTCCCATGTGAATCTGCGCTCTGCATTTTTCCAGTGCTGCCACCCAGCATGCTAGTGCTGTTTGATGTCCCATTTAGGCAAAGTAACGGTTCTCCTGTTGTGTCGGCTTATGCGCTTCACAGCACCACCTCCGTCGATGTATGCAACAAGCGGTGCCATCCTAATCCCCTTCCAACTCATATTTACTGTGCCCTGTGCGAGTGCGCGATCAACACATGATTCGTTCTGCCCATGCAGCATCAAAGCTTTGTCGGAGAATTGCGACCTAGCTGTGACCTCTCTCCACAGTGAATGCACTGCTGTGCATGCAAGCAGGTTCAGAGCAAGCAGGGCTAGGGTCATTTTTTCGTGCATGGCCAGCTGCTAGAATTAGATTGCCTGCATTTCACTTCTGGGTATTGATCACTTTTCACAATCATCACCTATTATTTCTTGGTGCCTTGTTGAACACCCACCGAAAATAAGGAGATACTGTAATCACCACTAAACCGATAGAAAGATAGGTTGCTATCATTTCTACTTTGCTTATATCTTATCTAATCAGCCAAGCATTGTTGGATCAACAGGGGTATTGGTAGACAGATCACCGAAATGTTTTTTGGAGGGCACTCTCTGAAATATTTTTGAAGGGAGCTTGCTGCTGAAAATCATGCGGGCCAAGCATACTTGTAGAAAAATGGTACAGAAATTTTGATAATTGTCTACTCGTGCGTAGGCAATTTTCCCAAACGCCCTGCTACCCACCGAATCTTCAGAAGCATGCCTCTCTGTTGTACGTCAATGCAATGCTGAAAAAACGTTTTTCTAGGGGCATGTCAGCAGTCTTGTATCAATGCACAGAGTCCGTTTTACATCGGCTTCACTGCTACGCAGAAGTGCATTGCTATTTTTTGCTAGTAGCGCATCGTGTCTACCACCGGTCTGTGACCGTATCACGCGTTATTTTTATTGTTGATTCTTAAGGTGCCAATCACCCACATTTGCTCTATTAATAGCGATTGCACGTATGAATTTAATCATTTTATGCATGAACTTGGCAGACACAAGGCGTCACTCGGTATGTATGCGCGTCGTGTCACGCGTTTTAATTTTTTCGTTCTTCTTTATCGATTCTTGCAGTACAAATAATATCATTTGCACTCTTTTGGTGATGACGCATTATAACTTTAAAAAAATATGAATTTATTATGCAGGGATATTGAAAGGCACCACGCAAAAAAGCGTCGTGCTCGCGAGGAATGCTTAACGCCTCACTGCTTTGTCTTTCGGGCAAAATTTAGCGTTGAGAATGATATTCCAACCTGCCCCTAACATATGGCGCGATTTCTTGGGCTGCCATCGGTCGCGCGAAGAGGAGGATTCCCGCTTCCAACGTTCGTAAATGAAATAAGCGGAATCACAATACGGGGTCCAAAAATAAGTGTGCGATGATCACACGACGTAAGGCCGAACAGCAACTCAGCTGATTACAATTGAGAGGTAATTGGAATGATTATGGGGGATGACGTGACAAAGCGGCCGCTTGGCCAGGCGTACGTCGACACACTTCGCGGGGCAAACGTAAACGCATGGCACGCGGCGCTCTGCGTGGAAATGAGTAAGGGAAAGCTCAACGAAACCCATCTCTCCGCGCCGGCTGGGAGCAGCGAGCGCTACCAGTGGCTAACGTAAGATCAGAGTCCTTCAATGCTTTCAAAGCAGAGTCCTTCAAAGCATTGAAGGACTCTGGTAAGATGTAGCTCTCGTGCGCGCCTCCTCCCCAGGTGCTGTTTCGGGCGCAAGGTGGAGAGAAGGACGGGCGCATCTGAATCGTCTGCTTCGGCGTACATTGCTGGTTTTGCTACAAAGTTGCTTTTGGCGCAGAGCATCTTTATTATTATTATTATTTTGCGGGGAAAGACATTCAACGTTGGCGACCTCGTAACCATAGAGTTTCTTGCTCGTAACATCGCATCTTCAGCTGAGCTGTGGAAACGTAAAATGCTTCGCAATAATGCCAATACAATCGACACGGCCAGTCGGCGGGCTCTTAATTTTAACGCATTAGGTTCCTAGACGCGGGGCGAACCCTCATCAAGAGGTGAAAAGCGAAAAATCCCGTTAGTTAGAGATTTCGGCGCACGTGAAATATCCCCAGGTGGTCAAAATTAATACGGAGCCCTCCACTACGGCGTGCCTCATCGTCTGTGAAGCGTCGGCGCGTTGAACTACATAGTCAATAAATCAACCCTCATCAAGATGAGTATGGTCGAAAATACGGAATACGAATACGGAATGAGCAGGACGAAAAAAAAGGAGGGGGGCTCTGGTCAGTGTACCTTATTCAGGGCGATTTAAGGGAACCATGAAGACCAAATGCAAGTTTGGTTCAAGTTTGGTTCGTCCGAAGCATTGCTACGTCAGAAAAACAATAGTACCAGTTTGACGCCACCTTAACCCTTTCTGTCCCGGTGATTCCAAATGGAATCACCGGAACTTGCTTGGCGAGGCGTCGGCGAGGGGGATCTGCTTCCTCTCCTCGTCTTGTGGTCGGCGCGAGCACTCGGGATGCAATCTGCAAGAAGTTGGTGCTCGGAAGCGAGGTGACAGGACGCGCCTGGCGACCTCCTTCCTTCGAGGATCGGGCAAAAAGGAGGGCGACAATGGCTGCCATCGGCGTCTGAGCGAGGCAAACGCGAGCGCGCTGAGGCGCCCCGGAGATGACTGCTGTCGCGGTGAGTCGAACCTCTCGATTCCCTTCAATTTCCCGGGCGAGAAAATAGATCCTCGCCGACAGCCAGCTGGCCTGCATGCCCTTTAGATGTTTATTGTTCGCAAATAAATATCAATGAGCGAAAACACTTGTCGCTTCCTTTGTTCCGCCGAGCCACAGCGCGCCGTCGCGGGCGGGGTGGGAGACAGCTTGCTAGCTGGCCGAAACGGGAGGACACAAGGGCTGATTAGTGTCTCTCGTCGCCGGTTTTGGCATTACATGGGAAAGTAACTACCTACTTCATTACTGAAACCCCACAAACTACAGACGAAAAAGTGGCGACTCGCCAGCCACTCTCTGCGATTTTGTCACAAGAACTATATACCCTGTGCGACTGATGGCCGCCGACGATTGAAAGCTACCGCCAATGAAAATGATTATGCAACTGCGTTGATACCCACAGCTTCGTTTCACCGCGGCGCTTGAATGTTATCACGGATTTAACACGTCGATTTTATTTTTGGAACTTCAAGAATGGCTCCATATGCACTGTTCACAGTGCTTAGCGGGAAATTTCAGTCTATGACATTGCTGGTGTTTTTTTTTGTGTGTGTGTGGGGGGGGGTCAAAAGCGTCATTCGGAGCCGAAATAGAGTTTACTGTAGGCTAGTTCCTTCAAATAAAACAAGGGTGGTACCTTCGTGGTACTTTAAAGAGCGTTATAAATGAATGAAGCATTTGTCAGGCGCACATTTTTTTTTTGTTTCCTCCGAATGGCATTATTGAATTATTACATAGAAAATTAGTTCACGCTTTAATGATGAATATTTGTCAGTGAGCCGCTTCCAGAGGCGCGAAATAAGGTTGCTCAGATTAGCGCGCGTCCTCAATGACGGGATTGTTTCCTTAAATGTTTTGCCCCAAGCGTGCTAGCATGGGCTGCGATGATTTTGCAGCGAATATTCTTCGGTGTACTTAAGTCTGCTTACGTGGCTTGAATGCATTGAAGAGTCTTAGCACTCCGCATGCCCTGTATATGTTTCGTGGTTACCGTTGTTGCCGTCCCACGTGTGGCAACCCGTTGTTGCATACGGGAAGGCGTACCCGAGCCAAGCTCCGTCGCCTCCAGCATGCGAGTGGTGAAGCGAGCGGCCAGCAAATGTTGCTGCCCTGGAGAAGACGACCAGAAGCCGAAAGGAAAATTAACTGTTTTACTGCATGGCGAGAGATGAGCCGAAGCAAGACAAGAACAGTGCCCTGATTACAGTGCCGCACTCGAGCAGAGTGACAGCATTGATTCACTGCTCCAACAGGAATGCACTTCGGCGCTTGGGGTTCATATTTATATCCAAAGTGTCCAAAACGCTAACGGCCAAATAAGCGTTCCCCCTGCTTTTGCACGCGGCGCCACATGGTACAAACACAACCCTCTTTCCAGAGTTCGTGAGGGGTCGGTAGTAGCGGCGCACGCTGAGTTTGAGAGAGGAGGAGAGAGGGTTTCTCCGCTGCGGCTTCCGCGTCCTTCGGACGTGTATCCACACGTCGCGTTCGCTGCCGCCGAAGTTTGAATCCCGCCGACAGCGAGTCGACAGTGATCCGGCATTTCCCATGCATGTTGCGGCTTGTTGGAATCTGTTGGCTGTCGCTGAAAGCCTGGGTCACCGACGCATAAGCACCCTCGCGGAAGGCGCGCGTATTGGTGGCTCCGCCACAAAGAACAAAAGCATGTATGTATGTATGTTTGTGGTTTATTGGCGCAAGGGTTTCTAAGACCAAAGAGCGCCAGAACTATGCTACGTGGTCTTTCAATAGTCATGTTTGTGCTTAAAATATGTATGAAATGAGTATGATATATCTTAAAATACTGTATATATGGGTGTAGAGGGCCCGTCCACTAAAGCGTGAAGATGTTCATAATGGTGGCTGAAATGGATTATGGGTGCGACGTGATGCACCTCGGGCCAAAACAAAGCACAAAAGCACTGCACGAAGCTTGCAGCACAGCGACCGGCTGATTCGTAACACCGTGTTGACCGGGACCCGACTGGGCACTTGCGAATTCGTTCCGGTAGGGTGGATTAGCCCTCACCATGAGCGCGCATTCGTTACGGTGGGGGGTGTCCTCCTCGCCGTACCTGCGCAGGTGCAATCGGCGCACGGCCAACGCGGTATAACCACGGAAAATTCGCAGCATACGGATTGCTGTTGAGCCGTATGTTCTGTGGTTACCGTGTCGACCGGGACCCGACTGCGCCTGCGCGAGCAGTCGAGTTCCAGTTTGCGCCTTGTGCTCTGTGGCGTTGTCGGCGTACTCGCGGGTATTGCGCCTTGCATGGTCAGATCGCACCGCGTTCACCAGTTGTTGGGATTAAAGTTCCACAGCTGCGACCAGTTGTTGTGGCCTCCGGGATCGGGAATCCATCTTGGTAACGTGACCGCAGACGTTGATCAGGAGACCGAGGCTTGCTGATGAAGAAGAAGAAACTTTATACGCGCATTTACATGATGAGTACAAGTTAATTTGGATGCTGTCCCTCGAACGAATCGCACAGCCAGCAACACTCGGCGGCTCGTAACACCGCCTTTTTGCTCAAGCCGAAGTCTCTAGGGTTCTTGAGAATTCAACTCCCAACATTCACGGACCCACAATCTGACTCACATGTCTGGTCCAATCACGAACCCGCAATCTTACGCACATAGGCTCTGTCATCGCGCATAGCTGTTCTGTTTGCTTGCCCACGTGACCACGAGGGAGAGGATGCGATGGCGCCGCTGGTACGGGGAGACCTTTTTCCCAAGCACGGCGCGTCTCCGAAGTCGTCTCCCATGTTGCCGCAGGTGTCTCCATTCATCAGAGTTGCCCGTGCGGGGATGGCTCGGGGTGTCGCGTGTCCGAACTCGCCTCCCACGTTTCCGCTGTAGTCACTCAGAGTTGAAGGGGTGCGGTTGACGCAGGGTTGGTGAACCGCTTTATTCAATGCGGATTCACACTTGGCACGAGCCGAAAACGACGAAGCTTAGGGCGAGCGATGATGGGACTGGCGACGAAAACGCGCTAATTAGCGCCGATGTCCGAACTTGGATGTGCCGTTCTGCTGAGGGGAGATTTCAACGGTGCCGTCTCACGGCTTGATGCAACCTAAATGCTGTCCTCCGTGGTCGAGCGGTTTGAGTTGGTGTGTAAGATGCTTCTACGACATTGGAGGGAAATGGACAGCGCATGTTTGTCCCGTCCAGGCGCGTAGCCAGGATTTTTTTTCGGGAGGGGGGGGCTAAAGTTGTTTTCAAGCCCCCCCTCCCCCGACGGAGAAAAAGCGAGGTAGTTTGCGGGCGCCGTTAATGGCTATGAAGACAAAATACATGTTTGGTTCATTAAGACTGCATTTTCCCGATAACAATGATACCCACCTTATCGCAAACTTCAAAAGAATAATCGAGATAGGAAATAAAAATATGAAGCAGCGGCCACTCCCCACCAACTTTCCGGCGATTTCTCTATGACATCACAGGATCTTTTTACGATTGGCGTCAAACGACCTAAGACACAGCCAATCAACATGGCTGCGCGATTGTAGAGAGCATTTAGTTCCATTGATGCTATCATTTCATTTGTTACGTGCAGTTAACACGCTCATAACTACGATAGTGCTGACCTGTACTAAATCACTCCTGCCCAAAATACGTCACTGCAGCGCGAAATTTGAAATTTGTTTATATTTGTTGCATTGCTCCGGTTGAAAAACGTCTTCTGGGTTGGAATGTAGCTGAGGGAGTTACCCAGCAAGGTTGTATTTTGTCTTCAAATGGGCTTAAGGTCTCTAATGGTGTTGATTTATGATGGTATTTAGTGCCAGATGAAGTTGTAAACTGGGAAAAAATCCGCAGATCGCGTGGTTGAAATCTGCGCCCGTGATACGATATACGTATACTGCACGCACGGGCACCATGTGCAGGCATTGCATTAATCATGGGATTACTTGGTTTATTTCAACGTGTGTCGTATGATGAGAGGGACATCCGCAATAAAATGGCGTAGGCCGTAAGAATGAGATTTTTTTGGTTGCTGTTGTCCAAAACGCAGAAGAAATTTTTTTGCTGATAAGCATTCTACGCCCGATCGCGTGGTGTGAAATGGGGTAACAAAGGTCACGATAACGGGCACACCATGCGACAGCCGCTGTGTACCTCACTTGGAGTTGCGTGCGTGTAGATGAAGCTAACTACTACAACCGCAGCGAGAACAAATATATTTTTAAACTCTTCATGTACGTTAACTGTCCACGTAATTCACGGACAGCGGTAACTCTTCATGTAATTAACGCTGTCCCGATGCGCTTTGAGTAAACCTCGTCAACTTTGTGCATCATAGGAAAATTAGGCGTTTATATGAGTAGAATGTACGTTTTCCCTCTTTCTAAGTTACCTTCCCGCTTCATAGCTGGCGCTCCTTTCAACAACCAATTCAAACGCAAATATTGCATAAATAAAACGAGATATAATTTTTTTGGCTCGCAGACATAAAGGAACTGTGACATCGTGTAAATATTAGGAAGCAATTATTTAAATATTAAAAGACACAGTGATCACGCAAGGATAAATCAGGGGTCAGGGAAAGAAAATGACTTACAATTGCGGCCTCTTTTGTGTTTTGCATGGCACTTAGAGTGAGAGCCTCCCAAAGCCAGGGCACTTCGGCTCTTGCACCGTTCTGTCATGTCGGCGTTTTTGTGACTCAGTCCCCTGAATATACACTGCTCTGGGCAGCCGCCGCCCAGGCAAACAGCGGCCGTAGACGCAATGGAGGGGCTTTTGTTGTGACCGAAGTCGAAGATGGCCATCGGGTATTTGTTACTGAGCGCCGTCTGCCTATGGCAGGGCTGGTGACCGTCAAGCCTTCACGTGTAGGTTAAAGTCTGGAACTCGCTCGGAAAGCCGCAGCGTGCCCTTTTCGTCAACTCCCTATTCCCCAGTTTCGTAGGTTAGCGAAAAATACCGCCGAACGAATCTGCCTCATCGCGGAGGAGAAAATTACTGTCTGCAACACCGCTTTCTGAAGGGGACATGCAGTGCAGGCAAGCTGAGCCCGTTCAATTATTTCACGCCAACACCCTCCCGGGCTCCACAGAAACGTGAAAAAGAATGAAGGGGTGACGCGCAGAAGAGGGGCATACTTTGCTATGCGCCTCATCCACAAAGACCCTCTGCCTAAACCACTACATTCATATAGCTAAAGCACACATTTCGCCCAATACGCAGACCCATCGCTTTCTTCAGTTCTGTTTACACATACAAAGATCGTCTTTTCCGTTTCGGCCCTTTATCATACCATTCTTCACCCATCAATGGCGAGCGGTCTCTCTTTTTTTCTGCCGCGAGTCAGTGAGGACCACTCCTTGCTTTCCCGGTTATACCGTGACGAGTCAATCTCATCTGCTGAGAACGACTTAGATTCTCTGTGTGGCGACATGCCACACACACAGGGGCACAACGTGGGCTGAGCTTACCCGAAGGCACCATCTCTTTTGGAGCTGCATCCCTCCGACGCAATTAATTATCCTGACCGGGGCGCTTCGTTTTGTGTTAGCACCAATGCGTTAGCACAGGCATTGGGTCGTGAATGTTTTAAATAGCGGCACATTGGAAGGATATGCGCCTTTGTTCACAGGCGACGTACAGGCATAACAGGCAGCACGGCGCCGGCCGGAAAAACTTCAAGGGGGGGGGGACGGATAGAGGAACCCGCGGAAGGGAGGCAACCTAGACAAACCGGAAGATCACAACAGCGACTAGAACCCAAACCTTGATCGAGATCTTACCGAAAGTCGCAAGAAAATCACCGTCATTCATAATTTTCTCTTGCTACGAGCCTGAAGTTCGCCAATTTGGTGAAAATGAGGCACTATGCGCGTGCTGTGGGCAGAAGATGGTTCCTTAAAAACTACGGAGTGAAGAGGGGGGGTGCAGTGAAAATTTCGGGAAGGGGGGGGGGGGGGTTTGAACCCCCCAAACCCCCGCTCTGGCTACGCCACTGGTCCCGTCCGAACCAGGAAGTTCCGGGATTCAACCTTCACCCTGCATAAGGTAGGTAGGTGAAAGCGTTTAATGAGCGAACGATTTTCTCCCTCGGACAGGATGCGCCTGGCTCCAGCGAAAAAAAAAGTCTGCTCTTGCGTGTGTCATGCAGACCGCATACATCGGCCTTTTTTCGCTCGGGCGCTCTCTGTGGTGTCCTAGTGGAAAAGCAGGGCAAACGATGAGGAGTTCGGCTACTGCACACGTTTCTCAGTGCTAAACCCACGCGTATACCTTTTCGCGAATGGAAATTCTCATCATATTTATCAGATCCTGTTCTGTGGGAAATTCCTAGCGAAGTTTGTGTGAGTGCGGTCATTTGTGAAACCTGCCGCAAAATCACGTTCACTTTGTTTTCAAATGATCTACTCAGAATTCCGGGGCAATCGGCTCTGAGAGGTTCGATAATTGCCTGCGTAGCCCGGGCACAAGGGACAGTGTTGTAGGAGGGCGCTGGTGTACGCAAAGGGGGCGGGGCGAGGGGGCCGCAGCACCCCCCCCCCCCCCCCCCCCCTCCGAAGCAAAATTTTGCGTACGGCCGCAGCGCGTTTCTTTCGAAGAAGAAGAAAAGCTGGGCGCCGCGCGTGACGCATAGGCTGACGTGTCCCTTGCTCGAACGTCTCTGCAAGGCGTTCGCTTCCTACGCGGGGTTTTGGCCAGCTTTAGGTGATTTTGTCACCTCTTTCCTTTTGTGACCTGCTTTGTTTCAGGTTGTAGTGAGGGTGGGCGCTATTGCGCCGCATGGCGACTAACTCTCCTGGCCGGGGGCCTTCCCCCTGGTCGGCCAGTCTTACACCGCAGGAGCTCCCTTTGCAGGCTTTCCTCCGCAATGGGGTTACCGACATCCCTGTGGCTCTTGTGCCCACGAATGGGGGCGCAATACGGCACAACAATCCCGGGAAAATGCAACACGCCCTTCGTGCTGCTACGGAGCGTTTCCAGAAAATCACCAGCGTGCGTCCCTTCGGGAAAGGAGGCGTTGTGATCCGATCGCCTGACCAAGAGTGCGTGCAGGACTTACTGCAGTGTTCAACCTTTGCCTCTTTCCCGGTGAGCCCATTTGTGCCTGCCCATCTTGCATGTTCGAAGGGCATCATTCGCGGAGTTGACCCAGAAATGTCAGTGTCAGATATGCTGGAGGAATTCGCTTCGGCTGGTGTGATTGCTGTGCATCGCTGTAGCCGAGTAGAGAACGATGTCCGCTATCCGACCGAGTCAGTCATCGCCACCTTCGCTGGTGTGTCTGTCCCTGGGGAGTTAAAAGCGTGGCCCGTAATCTTCAAGGTTGAGCCGCTTTCCCCTCGTCCACTACAGTGCCGAAAGTGTTGGCGATTCGGCCACAGTGTCGGGGGTTGTAAGTCGTCTGCTCGTTGTTGCACTTGTGGAGGCGATCACCCTCCTGCTCCATGCCAGACAGATGAAGAAACTTGCTGCCTATGTGGAAACTCACACCGTGCGGACTACTCCAACTGTCCAGTTCGAGCACAAGAGGTGAAGATCCTTGAGGTCATTGAAAAGCGCCGGTGCTCGCGGAGTGAGGCGATGGCTGTAGTCAAAGATAGATCGTCAGGCTATGCCTCAGTTGTGGCACGTGGCTCCGCTACTGTGGACGCATCTCTTGTTGATGTGATCGCGTCAGCAATCGAAAAAAGTCAGTCAAAGATGATGGATCGCTACCTGCATGCTATGGCAGAACTCCTAACAGCTCACACGGCACACATCACAGAGTCTGTGTCCGCGTTGTGTGGCGTAGCTGTGCAAACAGATTCCGCTTGTGGTTTTAATACTAAGGCTGTTGGGTCACTCAATCAACTACCTTTGGATGAGACTGACCCCGCTCACTCTTCAAGCCGTTTCAGCCAACCGTCACCATCCACTTCTGCTTCTTCCAACCCTTCGTCTCATTCCCAATGCGAAGGTACTTCTCTTCCCTCCAAAATGGTAGCTGGCCTGCCCCCCGGTCGTCCGGCCTCGATGGTTCGTCATGCATCCAAAGCCGCAACTAGCCCACCTGTTTCTCGCATGGCATCGAACATTCGTCCTGCTAACGAGAATAACGTCGAGTCTGAGAACCACCCAGAAGACATGGAGTATCAATCAATTGTGTATAAAAGAACAGGATCGCCGATTTTGGGTTCACCTGAATCGTGCCCGAAACAAAAGTCTAAGAAAGGTCAAGCGAGTCAAAAAACAGGTGATATTTTGGAGGCGGCTGTGGCGGCCATCACTTCCCCATAATGTCTCTACGGATACTTCAATGGAATTGTCGTTCAGTCTTTTCAGCGCTAACAGACCTTCACAATATTGTTTCTAAAACCAGACCAGATGTTATTGTACTGGAGGAAACTTGGCTGGCTCCTGGTCGGCCATTTAGATTCCACAACTACCGAACGTTCCGTTTAGACCGTCCAACTAAAGGAGGAGGATTGCTAACTTTAGTATCCCCTCGATTTTGCCATAAAGCCCATCTCTCATTTCAATTTATGTCTGTGGAATCGGAAATTCTGGCAGTGACATTCAATCTTCCAGGTTGCGTTGCATTTTCTATAGTGAATGCATACTTTCCGAGTGGAGTAACTTCCACCTCTTCACTCGATGCTGCCGTGTCGGCGTGTGAAAAACGAGTTGTTCTTTGTGGGGATTTCAATTCGCACCACGTATCGTGGGGTTTCCGCACAGATTCCTGTGGCAGGCGTCTTTGCGACTGGATGCGGGACAACAATTTGTATTGTTTTAACTCTGGAACTGCGACATTTTTTCGATGGCAGACCAGTTCTGTTCTTGATTTGACATTCTCCACCCCGGGAAATATATCTTCATGGTCTACTTGGGACCAGGCTACAAGTAGTGACCACATCCCAATTGTATATGAGTTTTTATGCCTTCCTACGTCACCGCGAGCACATATAGTTCGGCATATAAATTTTCATCGCGTTCGAAAAGAACTAAAGACAGCACTTAGCACTATTCCATCGAGAGACGAGGAACTCCGGGCAGCTCAAGTGTTATCAATCCTTTCTGAATCTGTTAAAAAATCCCGCTTTATTGTTTGTTCTCAAAAAGATGGCGGCTCCAGTCCATGGTGGAATGAGGAATGTGCTCGTGCGTATAGTCAGAGAGAAGCGGCTTGGAAGAACGTTCTTAAAAACCAATGCCCATCCAATTGGACCAGTTACAAGTTTGTAGCTGCAATATTCAAGCGGGTTGTTTCTAAAGCAAAAGAAAATTATAACACCCAAAAGTTCGCCTCTCTATCAAAGTCCAAAAATAGACGCATGTTGCATAGATTCCTCCGTTCAAGAAAGGTTGTACAAGATCAGGTTAACGGCAAGTCAATTGTTCAGTCGACGAGTGAGTCTATGGAAACTTTGGAACGTATTGCGCAGGAACTGGAATCTCGTTTTTCTTCTGGGTTGGCCTCTCCTTTTGTGTGCCAGGTTTCGAATGAGGGTTTCACTCCAGTGACAAGGGCGGAATTAGCTGATATTGTTTTGCAGCTGTCTGAGTGTGCTCCAGGATCAGACGGCATTACGGTGGCAATGTTAAAATTTCTGCTTGAGGTGTCTCCTGATGATTTACTAAACATTGTCAACATGTCGTTAAAAAACAGCTGGATACCTTCTGAATGGAAAATCGCTAGGGTAGCACCATTGTTGAAAAACGAAAGTTTGGGTTTCGTCAAAGACAATATTAGGCCGATATCGTTGACTAGCAACGTGGTAAAGTTGGTTGAAAGGGTATTGCATGGCCGGCTTATGCGGTTTCTGAACAGTAATCGAATTCTAAGCCCCGCCCAGATTGGCTTCAGACCTGGAAATTCTATTTGGAAGGCCCACGTCGACATCGAGAGCCGCATTAAATTAGCTCGCCGACTAAAACATGTAAGTGCGCTGGTAACCCTAGATATAGCAAAGGCTTACGATAGCGTAGAGTACAGCACGTTGATGTCACGCCTTGCATCTAGCGAGATTCCAGGGTACATCCGCTCCTGGATTGGTGAGTTTTTAAAGGGAAGGAAATTCTTTTGTTCCAAGGGCGGCTTATCGACATCCCAGTATCACCAATTTCGTGGAGTTCCTCAGGGATCAGTTCTTTCTCCAGTTATTTTTAACTTACTCCTTAGTTCTATCCCAATACAGAACGGCATATCTACCTATGTGTATGCCGATGATATTGCTTTTTTCTCGGCTGATAGGGACATCCAAGCGTTATATCAGCGACTGCAGGACTATGTGGTTGTCCTGGATAATTGGCTTAGCACGTTACACCTCTCGCTAAATGTCAGTAAATGTGCCGTTATAGTATTTCCCAGCAATAACCCTATATCATTACGTCTAACATACCGGTTGCAATCCATCCCTCAGGTCACGGAAATTAAATATCTGGGTATAATTTATGACGACCACCTCACATGGCGTCCTCATATTTCGCACATTGCTGCCAAAGGTGAAAAAGCTGCGGGAGTGCTGCGTAGGCTATGCAATCATAAATTCGGTATGCGTAGAGACGCCCTGCTAATGATTTATCGTTGCTATGTTCGCCCAGTATTGGAATTTGGTTGCGTGTTATTTTCTGGCTGCGCGACGTACAAACTCCATCCCCTATTTCTTATTGAGAGATTGGCGTTGCGTTTATGTTTAGGGTTGCCAAAGTATGTAGCTAACTCTGTATTGTACCTTGAGGCACGGTTGCCTTCACTTCTGGATCGATTTAAATTGTTAACTGTTGTAACATTTCCCAAACTGTTTGAATCTCCATTATACGAAGCTCAACCCATCTTCCTCTTGAGGCCTGACCTTTTTCGAGGATTTACGTGGCCCCGATTTCAGCGTCCTCAATTGGATTGTGTTCAGGCATGGCTGCAGCCTCTTCGTGCAGATCTTTTTCTACTCCAGCCCTTTTCTGATAATTTGTCGCCTGTCGACATAAGCTTGGACAACATTTTTCCTTCGCATGCGAAATTATTGCCGGCCCGATTACTCAATCATTTACTTGAAGATCACTTGGCCACTCTTCATACTGATGTCGTCATTGCCACAGATGCCTCGCAAAGTGATGAGAAGGCTGGGGTAGGGATATATTCTCAGTCTCTAGATTGGTCCTTCTCAATCAGGCTGCCAGACTATACCCCGATCTTTCAGGCAGAATTATTGGCGATAATATTAGCCCTTAATAAACTACAGCACAGATTTGCGGGGGTGGTTATCCTTTCGGATTCTCTCTCCGTGTGCACTGCTCTAACAAATGATAAAGATTCTTCTATTCTCAGGTCATTCCGTTCATTCATTCCTTACCAGCTTCGCGAGATCCGGTTAGTGTGGGTCCCTGGTCACGCAGGGATAATCTTCAATGAAATGGCAGACCAATTAGCCAATTTGGCTCTTGGGGGTCCTGCCGTCGTGAATTGCCCAATTGACAGTTTTCTTTTGGGGGCGAGGTTCAGGCGCCTTCAAGTTTTACAAAGTAATCGGCAAGATGCCCTTCGTTCATGCTCCGACTACATTCACCTCTCTCACTTATGGAAGCCTAAATTCTGCGAATCTCGTAAATGTGAGGTCGCAATCACAAAATTTCGTTGCAGAATCCCCCCTTTAAATTTTTATCTATACAAAGCTGGTCAGGCGTTATCTCCTCAATGCCCTTTCTGCAATGCCCCTGAAACAATAGAACACTTTCTTTTAAATTGCCGCAGCTTTTCCTCGATGCGACGCACGCACCTTGAATACACGTTTAATCGGCTGAATCTCCCTTTATCTTTAACCGTTCTTCTTTCCCTGGGTGCTTCCGTCGTAGGATATTGCCACAGAGATGTCGTGATCGCCTTTCATTCCTTTGTTGCGGCGACAGGCCGGATGCCCTGCTAGATAGCTATGCCTTCATTCGCAAGATTTTTTTTTTTTTTTCCTGACAATCCTGTTCAATCCAAAGATTTTTTTTCTACTCTCAATGTTTTTTCTCGTACTCCTTCTTCTTTTTTTTTTCTTTTTTTTTCTAAAATAAACCGGGTCACAGCCTAATTATTACTAGCAGCTTCTTGGCCAATCCCCCGCGTGGGTACGCGCCATATCATAGGGAACCAACCAACCAACCAACCTACCTTCGGCAGTACCCGTGGGCTGTGTCCAAGGCGACAGGGGCCTCGCCGCACGATTCCCGAGACACGAAGGTGGGCCGACTGCGGGCGATCCGTAACGATGCTACCCAGGCGACCAGCCCCGCAACCCAAGAACCGATCCGTCAATCCTCCGCAGGCCCCGCGCCGAACGCTCTCCACGACGGTCCAGAGCCCGAGCTACGAAGGCCCGACCACGTACCTGCCCATGGGCTACTTCGTGCCCTACGGCGCCGCGCCGGCCGACCAGCCGACCGGGGGCTCCCCGGCGGCCGCCGCCGACAGAGCGCGGTCGCCCGCTGCCGCCGCCTTCCCCAGCCTGCAGCTGCCAAGCTTCCTCAAGCCGCCCGCGACGCCCACCTTCTTGGGTCCAGCGCCGTTGTACGCGGCACCGGCGCTGGCCGTGGATTCCCGGTACGTGCCAGCTGTGGAGTCGATTCCCGCGCAGACTCTGAACAGGGCCCTGGTTGAACTCCTGAGCCGGGCAGCGGTGGCCGCCGGCGAGGACTGCAAGATGAAGACCAAGGCGCCCGAGGCCGAGCGTGGCCACGGCTGTTGTCGCGCCATCTTCTTCCTGGCCACTGTGGCCCTGGCGTTAGTCGTGGGCAGCGCGTTCTCCTTCTACGTCGTCAGCCGGCAGTTGTCAGAGAGGGACCTGTCGTTCCTCAACTTCACCCCGTTCGCCGTCAACCGCGACGAAAAGAGGGTGGCCGCCTTGCCGAAGACGGAATTTAGCCATCCTGCATCCTTGCTGCCCGCAGCGGTCGACGCCGGCTCCGCCAATGCTAGACAAGGGAACAAGGTCTTCTACTTCAATCCTGCGGTCAGCGCACCCGCGGAGGAAACGGAACCAGCGCCGAAGTACACGGGTGCCCAAATTCCGCGTTGCCGCACCACTTTCTGCCGCTCCATGACGGAGCACTTCAAATCTGCCCTGAACTGGACTCTACCGCCCTGCGGGGACTTTTACGAGTTTGTTTGTTCGTCTTGGAGAACACAGAAAGCAGAGGTGTTCTCGCAAGACTCGTTGTACGCCGAAGGGGTTGAAAACGTGCTGAAAACCGCGCTTCTGGAGCCTTCGGACGAGGCAAGCCAGCTGTACAAGGCAGCTGACGACAAGCCGGTGCTGGGTGAGAACTCAAGCTCTCGATTGGACTACGTTCGGGAACTCGTTGAGCTTTGCATGCACGACCGCAGCAACAAGAGTGACACGGAGAAGCAGGAGGATCAGTGGACGCACCTGCGCTCGCTCTTGACCACTGTGGGACTGGAGAGCTGGCCGTACCAAAACGACACGGCCAGCAGAGCGGACCTGTGGAGAACAGTGGTGCTCCTGTACCGGCACCTCGGCCTGACCACTCTGGTTGCGGTGTCCGTGGAAAGAGACCCCGAGAACGATACGGCACTCGTGATATCAGTCGACGAGCCGGACATCGCGATCGGCCTCTTTGGCACGAAAGACACGAACCTGCCCAGCTGGTACCCCAATTTGGTGCGAGGAACCATGAAAACGTTCAGTCCCTATAAGTACCTGAACCAGGCGGACAAGGTTCTCGCGTTCTCCGAGAAACTGGCCGAGATCACGAGTACGCGCGGCGAAAGGAACTACGTGCAAGAAGCGAAGCTCACCACCGTCCACAACCTCCCGTCGTACGCGCAGTTCCTGGGCCTGCTCTTCGGCGACGTAACCAGTGTAAACGACAAGACGAGGCTCCTGGTTAAGAACATACGTTACCTGAAGGCGCTGAGGACGCTGGTCCACGTGACACAAAACCACGACCTTCTCAATTACTTGGGATTCCGGGCAGTTCTTCACATCTCGCCGCTTATGTTTGGCGAAGAATTCGTCGATCTAGCGTCGGTGAGAATGCGCCAGCTGACCGGGAACAAAAAGCTGCGATGGCCACGCTGGAAGACGTGTTTGAGGATGCTCGAAGATGCTGTACCGTTCGTTTACCAGCGGGCATTCTTCAGGGCAACCAATAGGCTCCTGAACATTGAGAGGGTCACTGCGCTGTTGAACGACCTCAAGAGTACCGTTCTTCTGGCAGTGAGCAATTTCACCTGGATGGATGCCGTCGACAAGATGCACGCTAGGAACATCTTGGCCGACGTTAACCTCGAAGTATTCTATCCATCCTGGATCAGGGAAGACAGCGGAGAGGCGTCCAGTGCGCTGCTGCCCGCCGCGCCGCCCGACGGGACCCGAGCGGAGCTGCTGAGCGTCTACTCGCACTTTGTCCGGAGTAACACGGAGCGCAGGCTGCTGAGCATCGCGGGCGGCGGCTTCCCGGCGGCGTACCCCGAGTGGAAAGGCTCCATATTTTCCACCTTTCCGAAATTCGACTACGAGACTCGCTCCGTCTACGTCCCCGTGGCGCTCTTCAACTTCAGTATCCCCAGACACCGATGCGGGACTCCTGTTCCAAACTCCGCGCATTGCCACCCGCGTCATGGCAGCCCTGATCGCCGCCCTGCACCGCAACTCGTACCCGCACCCCGAGCTGCCAAGGATGCCCAACACCACGGCAGGATTGGCGAGTGTGACGACTTGCCTGGAGTCCCAGTACCGAACCGTGTCCAACAACTTGCACGACCAGAAGATCCGTTCAGTCGTTACCACGACGTACGACTTCCTGGACAACGCGGCCGTAGGGCTCGCCGTTGCGCAGTTCTCGAAGTACGTTGCCGAGAGCGGTGTCGCCGTCCAGCGAGACATGCTCAACCTGCCTCTAAACTCGAAGCAGCTCTTCCACGTCCTGTACACTGCCGACCTGTGCGAGGGCGGGTCCTCGGAGCAGCTGCGCCAGGAGTTCGCTGAAGACGCCAGGGACGCCTCCGAGGCTTCGGGTTGTGGTTCCTCTGAGGAACACTCCTTCCTTCGCGCACGCCTGGAGCTGCAGTCTCGAAGACGCCATGAATCCCGCCGAAAAGTGCAAACTGCTCGTTTAAGTCTGGAGTTGTCCGCAATCCATGGACGGGAGGCCACCCTGCTGCTTCACTGCCATAAATGTTTGCTGCTCTGTCCTTCAGTGACGGCAAGTTGATTAGGAGCAACAAATTTCTTTGAAAATTACTTCCCCCAACCCTTCTATATCACGCTTTCCGTTTGGTACACGGTTCTCATCCACAGGGAGAGTACCCCCTCCTAACCACAGAACCCTTTTTGTTTATTGTAGAG
>NW_027526460.1:8694926-8732639 GCF_048455015.1 Haemaphysalis longicornis
GTTCTTCACATCTCGCCGCTTATGTTTGGCGAGGAATTCGTCGATCTAGCGTCGGTGAGAATGCGCCAGCTGACCGGGAACAAAAAGCTGCGATGGCCACGCTGGAAGACGTGTTTGAGGATGCTCGAAGATGCTGTACCGTTCGTTTACCAGCGGGCATTCTTCAGGGCAACCAATAGGCTCCTGAACATTGAGAGGGTCACTGCGCTGTTGAACGACCTCAAGAGTACCGTTCTTCTGGCAGTGAGCAATTTCACCTGGATGGATGCCGTCGACAAGATGCACGCTAGGAACATCTTGGCCGACGTTAACCTCGAAGTATTCTATCCATCCTGGATCAGGGAAGACAGCGGAGAGGCGTCCAGTGCGCTGCTGCCCGCCGCGCCGCCCGACGGGACCCGAGCGGAGCTGCTGAGCGTCTACTCGCACTTTGTCCGGAGTAACACGGAGCGCAGGCTGCTGAGCATCGCGGGCGGCGGCTTCCCGGCGGCGTACCCCGAGTGGAAAGGCTCCATATTTTCCACCTTTCCGAAATTCGACTACGAGACTCGCTCCGTCTACGTCCCCGTGGCGCTCTTCAACTTCAGTATCCCAGACACCGATGCGGGACTCCTGTTCCAAACTCCGCGCATTGCCACCCGCGTCATGGCAGCCCTGATCGCCGCCCTGCACCGCAACTCGTACCCGCACCCCGAGCTGCCAAGGATGCCCAACACCACGGCAGGATTGGCGAGTGTGACGACTTGCCTGGAGTCCCAGTACCGAACCGTGTCCAACAACTTGCACGACCAGAAGATCCGTTCAGTCGTTACCACGACGTACGACTTCCTGGACAACGCGGCCGTAGGGCTCGCCGTTGCGCAGTTCTCGAAGTACGTTGCCGAGAGCGGTGTCGCCGTCCAGCGAGACATGCTCAACCTGCCTCTAAACTCGAAGCAGCTCTTCCACGTCCTGTACACTGCCGACCTGTGCGAGGGCGGGTCCTCGGAGCAGCTGCGCCAGGAGTTCGCTGAAGACGCCAGGACGCCTCCGAGGCTTCGGGTTGTGGTTCCTCTGAGGAACACTCCTTCCTTCGCGCACGCCTGGAGCTGCAGTCTCGAAGACGCCATGAATCCCGCCGAAAAGTGCAAACTGCTCGTTTAAGTCTGGAGTTGTCCGCAATCCATGGACGGGAGGCCACCCTGCTGCTTCACTGCCATAAATGTTTGCTGCTCTGTCCTTCAGTGACGGCAAGTTGATTAGGAGCAACAAATTTCTTTGAAAATTACTTCCCCCAACCCTTCTATATCACGCTTTCCGTTTGGTACACGGTTCTCATCCACAGGGAGAGTACCCCCTCCTAACCACAGAACCCTTTTTGTTTATTGTAGAGTTCAACCACAACAGAATGTGAAAACCATCAAAGGCGGTGAAAGTACATGCAAAGTAACAAGAGATAACGCAAAACAGCGAAGGAAAACAATGCGAGCCTTAAAACGAATGCACGAAAGAAGAAAGCAACTTTGGCCGAGTGGATGAATCGAAGGACAGAGACACAGACACCAAAATTTACGCGTTCGAGGAGCCCAAGAAGGACTATCGTGTCTAAAAGATGCCAGGCTACAAAAAAAGTTCAGGTGGCATCTGCGTTTGGGTCTTAAGATGCAAGACGCCATAGCGTTACTTCGACTCCCAGGGAGCGTTTTCGGACGCAGTTTCCGTATTAGCGATCTATGCTTCACGAGCACTGCATGCAGGTCGGCGAAGAAAGACTAGCAGCGAGGGTTTTTATTCGCCGTGGCCCGGGAGACCCTCTCTGCTTCTGATGCTTGAGATGCGAGCGTCAAAGGTTGCGGCTGGGTTTTGGTCAGTTTGAGCGAGAAGGTGCCAATGCCAGTGTATGAAAGTATTCATGATGTGATGCGTATGCCAGACAGCCTTTCAGCTTTTTCTGAAGAGAGAGAGTTGGAGTTTGGGAAGAGGGGGTAAAGCGATGGTAGGGAGCTCAAGGTCTAGGGCGCCGTATGCAGCCGCTGCTTCCCTTGCCCTCTCATCAGTTGGGACTGATTTTGAGGTAACGAGCTGGTCAAGGCTGCCTCCCACGTCTCAACAGAAGTGGAATATGTAATGTTTGAGTTGTTCTCCCTTGAACGTATACCCTTGCACATGACAAGGTTGCGGGAAAGAGGATGGATGTTTCGCCGATTAATGCGGGACGTTCCCACCGAACATCTTCGCCCACATCGATTTGTAGATACTTGTGTCGGTTTATCTTCCACCGAGTTTGCGATTCTTCGGCATTCTGACCCCTTGAAGCACGGGGAAAATTGTGTTCCTAGGCGTAGGATGAGGAGGCGTTCTTGGCGTTTTTCGTGGAGGAAAGTGCGGTAGTCGTGGTCGCAAGGAGCACGGTATGTGGGTTCGCGTGCCTCTTGGTCGGTGCGTCATTCTCTTCCAGGCACTTGTGTCCGGGTGTCCAGGAGACGTTAATTTTCTGAATTGTGGAACGGAGTATCTTTCCGAAGCGTTTAGGTATATTCTGCAAGCAGAAACTCTCCAATGCCCTTTGAAAGCCTGCAATGATGGTGAAGCTTGTATTTGATACTTTCGCTTGTCGAACTGCCATGAAGACGTCTCCAACTTTCGTTTCTTTGTTCTCGTACGTGGAAGGGCCGTGTACGTAGCAGGCCTAAGTAGTCAACTACAAGTACGTAGAAGGCCTAAGTAGTCAACTACGACAACTGCTGCCTCGTAGTACTTTCATAGAGGCCGGAGTCGGTGTACATTGTGGTCTCATAATTTTGGAACTTTCCTCAGATGAACTTGATCCTGCCATATCGCCTGTTCTTGCCTAGGTTTGGATCCGTGTTTTTGGTATAGGAGAGTTATAATGCGGAGTCGCTGGATCGGGGACAGGTTTACATGGCACGCAGCCGTTTATGTTCAGAGGGCCTTCCGTACGATGGCCCGTCCCGATTTTGTTTTCCCAGCCCATCTCTTGGTGCTGGCAGGGTGGTTTCTCCGAGTTATTCAAAAGCAATATGAAGACAAAATTTGAGGGCCTATTCATCGTCATTGTCATCAACATCCTATTTAGGTCGACGGCAGGACGAAGGCCTCTCCCATTGACCTTAACCGCTCTTGTCCTGCGCTGCCCGAGGCCATTCTTTGTCTCCAAATGTTATTTCATCCCTGCATCGATTTAATGGGCTTCCCCTTTATCCAGATCCGTCTCTGGTTGTCCATTTTGTTCCCTTCGTGTTGCACCTATTGTCAGTTCGTATCACGGTCAAAACTTCGAGGTTGAAGACGGGCTTATACGCTGCCCTTATGACGCTCTTTGCATGGTTTCTTCGGTGCGGGTAAATTTGTGGTTCGGTAGGCTCGTTCGCAAGGCTCCCAGGACCCATCTCAGTCGTGGCGTAGAGGTAGAGCATCCGCCTCGCGCGCAGAAAGACCGTGGTTCGAATCCCGGTGCCGGACAATTCCCACCGAAACGCGCATTCATGGAACTGCAGATTGGGGCTTGGGGTGCGGCCACTTAACCCACTTCAATAACCCACTTCCGTAGTAACCCACTTCGTAGTAACTTCTGGTGTACCACAAGCTTCTGTGTTCGGCCCACTACTTTTTCTTATATATATGAACAACCTTCCTAATCATATTTGTTCCTCAATTCGGCTTTTTGCAGACGATTGTGTTATCTACAGCGAAATATCTAGTACTAACGATTGCTTGCAACTTCAAACTCATCTGGACAACGTTTCAGCATAGTGTTTTGACTGGTCCATACAGCTTAACCTTTGTAAGTGCAAACTAATGCAAGTTTCTCTAAGTCGCCACCCCCCTTCTCTTTATCCATACGTAATTAGCAATACTCCGCTCACAAAAGTTAACACCTACAAATACCTTGGCATTCATATCAGTAGCAACCTTTCTTTGCAAGCGCACGTAGATTATTAATAGCGTCCTCGATAAACACGCACCGGTGTTGCCCCCAAAACCGGCGCGGTGCACAGTGCCCCACGACGGTGCGTACCGGCACGGAGCGTTGATCGAGGACAAACGGGGCGGTTCTACCCAGGCGCCATCTCTTAATCTAAGAAATCAACTCATAAAAACGTTCACAAGTAGCAATACAGCACTGTAATGAGACACAGCGCTATTACAAAGTGGTATTTATTGAAGGCCAATGTTTATATGTACGCACAACTTAAATCCGTCACACATGCGGAACAACGTACCGCCACCACTTCCACTAAACAGCTACATACAAGCTGCTTCTCATCTTCGTTTGAGCCATAATGCGAGTGCCTGTTTTGTTCCGCCCTTCCGTTACAGCAAAACAAGTAGGTCTTCATCGCCTAGGCACTCCGGTGACAGTTCATGATAATTCGATCGAACGAAACGAATGTCAATCCCCAACTGTCTGGCAATGCATGCAGCCGTCTTTGAAGTACACGAAGTTCGCGTCTCATTTACAATCTCTAGCCGTTGTTACCGCCCGTTAGGAGCCTGTCGCATCGCTGCCCGATGAATTCACAAGCACGCCATCCTGCCATCCTTGTCAGCAACAATACTACAGTGGCTTCTAGCCACTGTAACAATACACAGCTCCTTCCGCCTTGACACGAGTGCGGCGATGCGCCGTCGCTGCAGCAGACGGCGGAGGAAGCCCCTTCGCCGGCATCGTCCGCGATGCATCTCGGGATTGCACCCCGGCGCACCATCGACTCTCTCGGTGCGCGGCGGTGCAACCAAAAATTGCCCCGCGACGGTGCGCCCCGGTTTATCGAGGCTATGATCGAGGACGGACGGTGCACACCGGTGCGGTTTATCGAGGATGAAAAGGCGCACCGGTAGGCCCCGGTGTGCACCGGTGCGGTTAATCGAGGATGCTATAACAATGCTAATCGCATGCTTGGCTACTTACGTCGTAACTTTCCCTTAGCTCCTGTTTCCTTGAAATTACTGCTTTATAAAACACTTATTAGGACTAAACTCGAATACGCTTCCGCTATCTGGGATCCACACTTATTATCGTTCTCCTCATCGCTTGAATCAATCCAGAATCGTGCCACTCGTTTCATTGTTTCCAACTACTCTGGGGCAGCTAGCGTTTCATCAATGAAAGCAAACCTTAACCTTCCCATTTTAACAACTCGCAGGAAAATTGCACGTTTAAGCTTTTTTCACAAAATATTCTACACTAACCCGGATATTAAAAATGACATTGTTTCACCCCCATCTTACATTTCCCCACGCTTTGACCACAGATTAAAAGTTGCAGTCCCCAATTGCCGGGCGAATTTACGTTTCAATTCGTTCTTACCGAAGAGAGCATCGGACTGGAACAGCCTCCCCGCCTCCATTGCCAGCAACCCTGATCCTGTTTCCTATGAGACGGCCATAACTTGCATTGTATAAACCATAGAGTTTATGGTATAAAACTTCCCACTCCTCTCTGTAACGCCTTTCTGGGCATGGAGAGTATTTAAATAAATAAATAAATAAATAAATAAATAAATAAATAAATAAATAAATAAGCGTAAGACAGCTGACATACGGAAGTATAATATGGAGAGGATCGAACACGCTGTAAAGAACGGGGGTAGCCTGAAAGCAGTGAAGAGGCGTCTTGGCGTGGGGATTAAAGATAAACAAGGCAATGTCATCACAAATAGGGATAAAATAGTCACAGTGGCCGAGGAGTTCTATATAGCCGGGACATCCATGATAATGCCGAACGAGAAAGTAGTTCAGAGGAGATAGACATCCCACCAGTAACGACTGAAGGAGTCAGGAAGGCTTTGAAAGAAATGAAAGGGGGCAAAGCACTTGGTGAGGATCAGATAACAGCAGACCTCATGAAGGATGGCGGAGAAATTGTACTGGAAAAACTGGCAAACCTGTATACGCAATAATTACCGGAAGTGTACCGGAATCTTGGAAGAACGCGAACATCATCCTAATCCATAAGAAAGGTCACATGAAGGACTTGAAAAATTACAGGCCGATCAGCTTACTGTCAGTCGTCTACAAGGTATTTACCAAGGTAATCACTAACCGAATCTCTGCAACCTTAGATTTCAGTCAACCTAAAGAACAAGCAGGGTTCCGTAAAGGCTATTCAACAATGGACCATATTCACACGATCAATCAGGTGATAGAGAAGTGCGCTGAGTATACTGAACCCCTATATATAGCCTTCATAGATTATGAGAAAGCATTTGACTCGGTCGAATCCCTAGCAGTCATTCAGGAATTACGGAACCAGGGGGTAGATGAGCATTATGTAAAAGTACTAGAGGATATCTACAATGGGTCCACAGCTACCATCACCCTCCATAAGGAGAGCAGTAAAATACCTATAAGAAAGGGCGTCAGACAAGGAGACACAATTTCTCAAATGTTATCCACAGCATGTTTACAAGAAGTATTCAGAACGTTGGATTGGGAACAGGTGGGAGTAAGGGTTAATGGAGAATACCTCAGAAAGCTCAGATTTGCTGATGATGTTGCCTTGCTAAGTAACTCGGGGGACGAATTACAAAGCATGCTTTCCGCACTTTACAAACAGAGTAGAACCGTGGGCCTGAAAATTAATATGCAGAAAACCAAAGCAATGATCAATAACTTTGGGACAGCACAGCGGTTTGAGATAAGTGGCGAGGCAGTGGAAGTGGTAAGCGAATATATCTACTTAGGCCAAGTTATGACCCCGGATCCCAACCACGAGGCAGAGATAATTAGAAGGATAAGAATGGGGTGGAGTTCATACGGCAGACATTCTCAGATTATGAATGGCAGCCTACCATTGTCCCTGAAGAAGAAAATGTATGACAGCTGCATCTTACCGGTACTCACCTACGGGGCAGAAACTTGGAGGCTCACTAAGCTGGTTCAACTTAAATTGAGAACGACTCAGCGGGCAATGGAGCGGAAAATGATAGGTGTAACATTAAGGGACAAGAAGAGAGCGGAGTGGGTCAGGAAATAAACGCTCGTTAAGGACATACTAGTAGAAATTAAGAAGAAGAAATGGACGTGGGCAGGGCATGTAATGCGAAGGCAAGATAACCGTTGGTCATTAAGGGTAGCAGATTGGATCCCTAGAGAAGGCAAGCGTTGCAGGGGGCGGCAGCAAGCTAGATGGGCAGATGAGATCAAGAAGTTTGCAGGGATAATTTGGTCACAGCTGGCACAGGACCGGGGTAATTGGAGAATAATGGGAGAGGCCTTTGCCCTGCAGTGGGCATAGATAGGCTAGTGATGATGCTGATGCTGATGATGAGGCTCTGCAATACCAAGTTCATGATCAGTGTCTGAATGAGTCTTACCGTTTCTTCTTCTTTCTTTCCTGCTCTTCTCTTAGTTAGGCGTTTTATAATGTGGGCAATTGGTTAAATGTTTTCTCTTTTTTGATGATTGTGAGTTCGGCTCTGCCGCTTGACCCTAGAGCCACGCCGAGAATTCATGCGTCACTGTTCCCTGGGAGGACATCCTTGCTTGTTTTAGGATGATTTTTGACTGGCGCGTAAGCCCTCCGTCGTTTGCAATACGGAACTTGCAGATGAGACACAACCACGGGAATATTGAAAAGTAGTTTGAAAATTCATGCGGTTAGACCCTATATACTGGTTTTCGTATATCTTATCCCTCCATCGAGTCCTTGGCTGACCCCTATTGCGTTTACGGTTTATTGTCGGGGGAGAGGGGTAATGGGGAGGGTAAAACGGGGGAAATTTTGGGGGAAAAGGAGGACTCAGCTAGCGCTCGATAAACGTTGCTGGAGATCTTTGGGAGAGGCCGTCGCTCTGCAGTGGGCACAACCAGGCTGATAATGATGATGATGACTGAGTCTTATTTCACTTCGTTTGTGCTCGTAATCACTGCCTTCCTTGATTTCTGAGAGACTGGCGTTAATCCTTTGCCCCTGCTTTAGTTGGGTGACCCAATGTTGGTGCCGGTATCAGTAGGGTGGGAAAGACGCCGGGGTGGCTCAGTGGTTAAAGCATTGCGCTACTGAGCCCAAGCGCACAGATTCGATTCCCGGCCGCGGCAGCCGTTTTCGTGAAGGACGCGAAAAACTGAAACGCCCGTGTGTCGAGATTTCGTCGCACATTAAAGACCTCCAGGCGGTCTAAATTATTACGAAGCCGCGCCTCGTAGCCCAGGTGTAGCCTCGGCACGTGGATTACCGGAAATTTGTGTGTTTTTTATCTTCTGGTGGAAGGACGCCTTGGTGCGATGGCGTCATTTGCGCGCACGGCTGGCGAACGTGTCTGTCGATAATGCTATCACCGACAGGGCGGCGGAGGAAATTCACTGCGCAGGCGCGGCACCTGCTGAAAATGCGCGTCCTTTCTTTCGTCTCCGCCGTAGTATCATTCCCTGAAGCTGGGTTGGGATACGCTCCTTCACGTGAACGTCGATGCCATCTCGGAAGAGAACGTCAGGCTGGTTGTCAGCCCCGGAAATATGATAGCAACCTTACTTGGCTGGCACGACAGGCCTCATACGTCACCAAGAGCGAGAAAAGCGTACTTTGACACTCTACGCGACGCGTTTCGACCGACAGAAAACACCAATAAGAGCGATTTTGTCACGTATAATGCGACATATAACCTCACTTCACTTGCCCCTGCGCTATATTACAGATTTAGGCCAGCTTTCTAATCTGGCTGCCTCAGTCGTAGCTTCCGGATGGCAGCCGTGATGTATTTTCGTGGACGCTTGATGAGCACGGCTGATAGCGGACGGCTAGCAGCCACGGGGAAATCGATTGATTGATTGATTGATTGATTGTAGGGTTTAACGCGCCGACGCAACGCAGGCTATGAGGCGTGCCGTAGTGGGGGTTCCGGATTAATTTTGACCACCTGGGGATCTTTAACGTGTGCCAAAACCTCGTACACACGGGCGTTTTCGCTTTTCGCCTCCATCAGAAAAGCGGCCGCCGCGGCCGGGAATCGAGCCCGGGACCTCGTGCTCAGCAGCGCAACGCCTTAGCCACTGAGCCAACGCGGCGGGTCACGGGGAAATCGAAAAATGAGCCTAATAACGCTATCGCGTTAAAAATCATAGTCCCCCCGCCCATGAAGCGGGACGTCCAGCGCTATGTTAGGGTTTGGCTAAATTAGGGATTTGGTATGTTGAATTATACGGACAGTGGCGCGATCTCTACGTCACAGGCAAATGATTTTATTGATTGAGGGGTTTAACGCGCCGACGCAACGCAGGCGATGAGGCGCGCCGTAGTGGAGGGCTCCGGATTAATTTTGACCACCTGGGGATCTTTATCGTGCGCCGAAATCTCGTACACACGGGTGTTTTTGCCTTTCGCCTCCATCAGAAAAGCGGCCGCCGCGGCCGGGAATCGAACCCGCGACCTCGTGCTCAGCAGCGCAGCGCCTTAGCCACTGAGCCACCGCGGCGGGTACAGGCAAAGGACACACAGGATTCGCGGATAGAGACAATGACGCATCTAATGCGCCGCACAGGTGGTCGCTGAGAAGAGCGCGGCACTGCTCAATGGGGGGAGGCGCCGCGTGTGGTGAGAAGTATTCACGACTCGAGAAAGAGGCGGCGCTAGTGGAGAGGAGTATAGAGTGGGGCTGTAACCATAGTCCCTCCGCAAATGGCCATTCCTCACTGAGAACACACACGTTGTGGGGAATCTGGCATAAACCCATGCCCTAAAATTCGGCTTCTCCTCTAAGCAAGAATGCTTCGTTAGAAGGCATTTTAAAGCGAAGCTTTATTGTCCTCATTGACGGCGTTGTACACCAACTTTGTCTGACGATCATGATAAATGATCGTGGATGAAGAGAGAGATAAACGTTTATTTATCTTAAAGAGAAAGGAGTAAGAGCGAAAGCGGTCAGCCTCCCAAGTCCAGGAGGCCGCAAGCCCGCGCTGATTCCAGTGCCCGGTCGACCAGAGCTTGTTGCTCCGGAGCCGAGCTGGTCACCGCGAACTCCCACTGCTCAGGTGATGGGTTGGAGAGGGGTTTAGGGTTGTCTGGGCACGAGTGCACCAAGTGGTAGGTAGTGAGAGGGATGTTGCAAGTGCGGCAGTCGTGTTGGAAGAGTGGTGGAGAAATGTGGGAGAGAACCGTGTGGTTTAAGTAAGTACCGGTCTGTAGCCGGCGCCAGGTAGGAGCCTGTTGGTTGCTGAGAGTAGGGTGTGGCGGTGGATAGATCCATCTGGAGTGCAGGTAGTGCGATAGGATGGCATTTTATGTAGGATCGAGGGGGGATTGTGGAGCCCGGGCAGCTCGTGACATCTTGCCTTGAGGATGAGAATGCCCGGAAGTGTGAAGATGGCGGGCGGCAGGAGCTGCCTCGTTCCCCGGCAAGGCCCGAGTGGCCTGGGGTCCAAGATCTTCCAGATGGTGATTTCAAGATCTTCGGACAAGGTACGGAGGAGACGAAGGGCGCTGCGCTTTGCGGTACCCTGCCGTATTGACACAGTCGGCAGGCCTGTTGGCAATCGGTAAAAACTGTCACTTGTGGTTGGTTCTGGTCAGTAGTTGCAGCATGTGCAATCGCGATGGCCTCGGCCGCTGTGGTCAACTACAATAAGATGCTGCTGTGGCCACCTCACCTTGCGGAGTAAGGGCAACAATTGTGGTTCTTCGTGATCGGGGGTGATGTGCAATGTCTATGTACAGAACCTGACGGTCTTCAGAGTATGATGAACGTGAGCTTCTCTGCGGCCCTTGTTGAAAGTCGGGTGCATGTGGCGGGGAATGGGAGCTACCCGGATCTTGCAGCGTATGTTCGTCGGGATCGGGTGCGGGGCGTCGTTGGGATAGGGGGTTCTCTCCCTATGAGTTGGAGTACTGTCCTGCCTGGTGGTGTTAGGGACAGTCGGTTGAGTTGCGCCGTGTGCTGGGCTTCAAGAAGTGCTGAGAGGGTGTTATGTATGCGGAGTTGTAGCGTTTCTCGTTGCTGGTGTACGCAGGTAGTCCCAGTGCCGCTTTGTAGATCTTGCGTACAAGGGCATCAAATTTGGCCTGTTCTTAAGGCTTGAGGGCCAGGAACGGCGTGGCGTACGTGAGCCTTCTGAGGAGTAGTGCTTGTACGACGCGGCACGTGTCCTGTTCTTTCAGCCCAAAATTTTTGTTGCTGATGCGATGAATGAGGTAGGTGAGTTGGGCTATGGTTGTTTGCAGTTGGGGTAAGAGGGCCGCGCCGGACCCATCATGGTGGAATGGGACTTCCAATATTCTTAGAGTCTTGACTTGGGGTATGGGTTGACCGGAGATGATTACTTGTGGGTCAGGCGTCGGGAGAGGTGGGCGACCGCGGGTGCGGGACTTTAAGACAAGAAGAGCTGATTTGGAGGGTTCACAAGACAGCCCCCTGCACTGGAGGTAGGAGATCGTGGTGTCGACCGCTTTCTGTAGGGCATCTTGTTGGTGACCGCTCGAGCCTTCTGTGGTCCACAGGGTTATATCATCAGCATAAAATGCATGCTGAAGGTGTGGTATCGACTCCAATAGTGAAGGGAGTGGAAAAAGGGCTACATTGAATAGTATGGGTGTAATTACTGACCCCTGTGGTGTCCCCTTGGCCGGAGTGTTGAAGGTGGGTGATACATGGGGGCCGAGCCGGAGAGTTGCCGTTCGATTTGTGAGGAACGTTCTGACGAAGTTATCAGTTTTATGAGGGAAACTTAAGCGCTAGCAGACACAGGGACGAGAAAGGGAAACGAAACCAGCACTTACTATCAACTGAAAGATTTATTAAAATCGAAAACACATTTATACCACACCAAGACCTAACAATCAAGCACGTGTGACCTTTGCGCATACGTACAGCGGTACATGAGGACAACCGCCCCATTTCCTTCTCCTCTTTTTCTTTCCCTGATCTTCTACCCTGTGGGGTTCTACATTTCACACACTAGTGATTTCCCACCCCGCAGCCATCCGCGCTCAGCAAACATGCCTTGCGAGCGCCGGCTGCGGACGGGTCCGTTGCTTGCGGAGACAGACAAAGGCAGGAGGCGGCGAGGGCAAAACATCAATGGCAGCATTTATTGCAAAGTGCAAATCAAATACACTGCATACAGACTAATCGTAGGCCATAACGGTAACATTGGGAGCGAGGCATTAAACAACGCTAGAGATCGAGATGGTTCGACTCACCGATTGCATACCGGAGCAGCGGAGCGCTGCGGAGTGCGAACGCGGTTGCGGTCTCCCAGCTCGTCCGGACGCGTCCCATTGTGGCGCGTTCCCCAGGTCAGGACAAGCGCGCCGAAACGTCCGCGCGCTACCGGATCCACAAGACAAGAGAGCGTCCCCTCGTCATGCTACGTCCCACCAGACTTCGCCTTACGGTGGCGCTAGTATCGAGGAAGAGCTGGTTCTCGGGTAAGGCAGAGGGGAAAAGGGTCAACGCTTCCACCAGGGCGAAAACAAACCGTCCGGTCACTGGCGCCCTCCCGTATGGTTCCCGTCGCGTGAGCGAGGCGCGTGTGCACGCCGGCCGCAACGGGAAGCTAGCCAGAAAAGGGGTTCGCGTGAAAGTCGCGATCCCCACATCCCTCCCTCCTAAATTCCTTGCGTACGCCGGTGAGAGCTGACTACAGGACTAGAGGCGACGAAAAGTTCGTTCGTCGATTAAATCGTTAGTCACTGCATCGTGTTGCCTACGCCGGCTTCCACTCGTCCAATGCCACCGCTGGTGGTGTACCAGCAGGCCCGGTCGTCGCCCGCTGATGTCTGCAGGCGGGTAGCTCCGGGAAGAATCGCACCAGCCAACCCAAGCAAGCGTTGCTCAAGTGGCGGCACATCCGTGATGGCCCGTGGCCGCCGAGCGACCAGACTGCCGACTCTCTCAGCCAGGCTGGTGACGGCATGCCGCACCGCACCCCTTCAGCAGGCTCGGCAGCTCGCCCGGAACAGTAGACAGCAGCATAAACACGCTCCGTCATGTGGTCCAAGCCGGGGTGGCTTAGCTGCACAAAGAAACTCCCCGCACCTTCAGTGTACGGCAGAAAAATAGCTCTCCGATCGCACCGCCTTTGTGGCGCGATCCTATCGACAACTGCCGAGTTGTCAGCATTGCCATCGCTCTGTTAATGTCAACAAAGCCCAATAAATAGTCCAAACCCTACAATGTATAGGTCAGGAAAAAACAGGCTGCAGTCCCTTTGATCCCATCGATCATGTGGTTCGATGTCGAATATCACAACTGCCAAGGCTTCGCCATAATTACCAGCTTGTTAACATCAACAAAGCACGCCAAATTGTCCTAACCCTGCAGCGTGCAGGGTAGGGAGAATACGAACTCGATTGCATCGATAACGTGACACAATCCGATGGTTCAGCTGCTAAGTTTCTCAGCAATGCAACCGCTCTGGAAATGTCCACAGAGCTAGAACCTGTTCTAACCCTATACGGTACAGGGCACAAAGAACACACACGGTCGCATCGACCGCCCGGCGCGATGCTTAACCACACAAATGCGAAAGCAGTATTTGCTCGCATCAGTAACACTTCATTCATACACATGAACGCGGAAACAGTACTTGCTCCCAACGACAGCCCTATGTTCACACACATGAACACCGCTAGCGTAAAAAATGCTGAAATACGTTTCAACACACTGGCGCTTAGTTTACGTGAACAGAGCTTGGTCTCTCGAGCCGAACAAGAGGGCTCCTGCGACGTTAGAACCAGCGGGCGCAAAGTTTGCCTCGCGTAATTCTCCCCGTCAGTGGCAGAAGGATGAGGCCCCCCCTACAGTCCCGTCGCCCGCGTGGCGCGACAACAAAAACAACTACGCTGCGGAAAGCAGTTTTTAAGCAGCGAGGGGTCAAAGCAAGTCTTTCCTGAGGCGGGAGAGATTCCTTTCTCTCGCGCGAGGCGATCAACAAAAGAGGGGGAGCGCTCCATGCGCCCTCGCATTGTTCCCAAGGTCGTGCCTTCTCCGGGAGGACCGGCTGTGAAAGCCTTCGGGTCACTCACTTCGGCAAACGACCCGCATCCAAAAACACAACAAAATAAAACAGACCAAACGAAAGAAACCCTGAACGTGCCCGTACGTGCAGCCGTGAGGAGACATCTGCTTTTTAGGGTCCTACACGCTCGCTGCAACACAAGCAGCTTATGAGCGAGCGGCGCCTACCGCATTCCGCGGTATCGGAGCGCCCATGCCAGGCTGCAATACCAGCTAGCCTTTTGCGGCACACGTGGCCCAGCCACACGGCTCCCAGAGCCTCGACTCCCGGAGTCGACAAAACAAAACGAAATACTCGGACCCAAATTGCAGCTTCCGTACACACTCACTTCGGGCTGACACAACGGCGCGGGCTCCCGGCCTCGCGTGGATGCAAACTCGGAAACTCTCGTTTCCATAAACAACAACGTCCCGACAAAAATTCGGAGACCACGTGTTAACAGGCAGCGATGCCCTGCCATATACACGATTGCTGCAAACTCGGCGCTTAACAAATTAAAAACGCCGCAGCAATAAATAATTCGCCTCACTCTCAGGAAAGTTCGCCTCTGCTAATAACTCGCTCCAATAAGTTAGGCCTGAAGTCTGTTGTCGGTGCTCGGATCGTCCGACGCCAGAACAAAGGATGTTGCCGTGCCTCCTGCTCGTCTCCGCAAACAAGGCCTCACGTTGGGGCGCCAGATGTGGGGTTCTAGTGATTTCCCACCCCGCAGCCATCCGCGCTCAGCAAACATGCCTTGCGAGCGCCGGCTGCGGACGGGTCCGTTGCTTGCGGAGACAGACAAAGGCAGGAGGCGGCGAGGGCAAAACATCAATGGCAGCATTTATTGCAAAGTGCAAATCAAATACACTGCATACAGACTAATCGTAGGCCATAACGGTAACATTGGGAGCGAGGCATTAAACAACGCTAGAGATCGAGATGGTTCGACTCACCGATTGCATACCGGAGCAGCGGAGCGCTGCGGAGTGCGAACGCGGTTGCGGTCTCCCAGCTCGTCCGGACGCGTCCCATTGTGGCGCGTTCCCCAGGTCAGGACAAGCGCGCCGAAACGTCCGCGCGCTACCGGATCCACAAGACAAGAGAGCGTCCCCTCGTCATGCTACGTCCCACCAGACTTCGCCTTACGGTGGCGCTAGTATCGAGGAAGAGCTGGTTCTCGGGTAAGGCAGAGGGGAAAAGGGTCAACGCTTCCACCAGGGCGAAAACAAACCGTCCGGTCACTGGCGCCCTCCCGTATGGTTCCCGTCGCGTGAGCGAGGCGCGTGTGCACGCCGGCCGCAACGGGAAGCTAGCCAGAAAAGGGGTTCGCGTGAAAGTCGCGATCCCCACAACCCCCACTCCTTAAGAAGTTGCACTTCTTTATCTAGAATACTCAGCGACGGGTGACTTATACAATAAGAACCTTGTGTCAGCAATTTCCCTGGCAGCACGGTCTCTGTGCTTAAAGACAACTTGCGTGTCTGTGAGGCATGGCTTACAACCGCAGTCTGAACAGTGCAGCGCCAGGTGTGTGTAGGGCCTTCCTTTCAAGGAGGAATGGTGCTCCCTCAAACGTACATTGAGACAGCGGCCGGTCTGGCCGACGTACACCCGACCACAGGACATTGGGATGCAGTACACAATATTGGTCATACACCGAACAAATTGGAGTCTGTGTTACTCCAACTTCTTAAGGAGAGGGGGTAGAAGATGAGGGAAAGAAAAAGAGGAGAAGGAAATGGGGCGGTTGTCCTCATGTACCGCCGTACGTATGCGCGACGGTCACACGTGCTTGATTGCTAGGTCTTGGTGTGGTATAAATGTGTTTTCGATTTCAATAAATCTTTCAGTTGATAGTAAGCGCTGGTGTCGTTTCCCTTTCTCGTTCCTGTGTCTGTTCGCGCTTAAGTTTCACTCATGGATGTTCACCAACTAGCTCGTCTCTCCATTTTGCTTCAGTTTGTTATCAGTTTTAGCTCCACAGTTGGTGTTAACGAGGTTTTCTAGGATGGCTGCATGGGTGACGTTGTCAAAGGCCCCCTTTATATCTAGTGCCAGTACGGTTTTGGGTGTAGAACGGCTGAGATTATCTACGACTTGCTCTTTTAGTTGAATAAGAACATCCTGCGTCGAGAAATTTTGACGAAAGCCAAACGTGGTGAGGGGGAAAAGTTCTCGTTCTTTAGATAGGCTGTCAAGCGTTGGTGCACCTGCAGGTGCTCGAAACGTTTTCCAATGCACGATGTCAGTGAGATGGGGCGAAGCGATATTGGGGAAATGGGCTCGTTTGGTTTTGGGACGAGGGTAATGTCCGAATGTTCCCACTCGGCCGGCAAGGTTCCCTAGTCCCAATGATGATTCAACAGTTCTAGAAGTGAATATTGAGAGTCATGGTCCAAGTTTCTGGGCAGTCGGTTGGTGATTCCATCTCTACCTGGCGTTGTGTTTCGGATGAGACGTGTTAATGCTTGCTGGAATTCTGATTTTGTGAAAGGAGCATCCAGTTTGCTATTGGGCTGCCCCGTGTATTCAGTTGAGATAGGGGCCGGATGCGCCGTAGGGTGACCGAAGAGGTGGGTTTTGATGGCTTGAAGGAGTTCTCCGGGTGTAAGATCACTGTTTCTGATTAGTCGATGGATCTTGGTGTTGGTGATGGAACGGGATTTGATATTGTCGATGAGGTGGCGCAGTATATGCCACGTGCTTTTGGTACTGACTGTGCCCTTCAACCGGTCACTAAACGAGCGCCAGTTTTGCTGCTGGAGTGTTTTGGCATAGTCTTGAGCTTGTTGGGTGAGTTGGGCTATGCGCTTCCTTAATTTCTTGTTGTGTCGCTGACGTTGCCATTTCTTGATGAGGCCTCGGCGGGCATCCCAGATGTGGAGGAGATGCGGGTCTACGTCAGGGCTGATGTCCGGGAGGGCTATTTCCTGTGTGTGCTGGCGAACAAGTTTGTTAAGTGCTTCCGTCCATACCGTGATGCCTTCCCCAATGGGTGGGAGCGGAGTGGGGTCAGCTAGCCTTCTTCCTCCTGGTGGGAGAGTGGGCGACCGTAATTGTAACAGACATTATGGAGTGGTCGCTGCCCAATGTGTCCGGCAGGCGAGTCCACTGAACTTTTGGTGTGTTGGTCGTAAAAGTGAGGTCGGGTGTTGTATCCCGTGCCACACTCGTGCCCAGTCTGGTTGGTTAACTTTTTGGGTCAAATCGTTGTAAAGTACAGAGCCATGATGTTGGGTGGCTTGTAATAAAGCCGTGCCCTTTTTTGTGGATTGTGGGTAGCCCCAGCTGTGGTGTGGGGCGCTAAATCTCCCACCAAAAGGAGGGGTCTTGCTTGGACATCTTGGGCGCTTCATGAAGCAGGGTGTCGATTTCCATGAAGCAGGCTGCCGTCGTTATATGGATGGTACTTCGATTTTCGTGATGAGGCTAGGGATTGGGTCGTGGCTGGTGAGAGGGCGGAGATTGCCTTTTCCAGTTTCAGCTGACGTGTTGTAAGTGCTTCCACTGCGGCATGTAGTGGGGCGGTTGCTTCGAACAGGGCTTTTGGAATGGTGTCCAGCAGACTGTTGAATCGCTCATCGAGCTGCTCGGGCTCCGGGGACGGGGGAGGCGGGAGAGGGGAGGAGGTGAGTTTGTTTACTTTTTCTGTGAATGCATCTAGGCGTGCCTGAAATTCTTTTTGTTGCTCGGAGAATTTGTTTAGGAAGGCTGTTATATAGGGGGATAGGGGGTGTAGCTGTGGGACATCGTTTAGTTGTAGAGGTTGGGAGGGGGCAGTGGGAGTGCCGCGTACGGCCGCTGACCAGCTCACCTGGGCCGTGGGTAGTGGAGGATTCGGGACTCCAGCAGGAGGTGCCTGGTGCCGCTGCTGCTGTTGTAGACGGGCCTGGAACTGGGCAGGTTGTTGCTTTCGTGCTCGCTGGGGTGGCGGAGTGGGAAGATGCCTTTTGGAGCACTCTGCTGGCAGTGGGGTGTGGCTGATCACAGAGTTTGCACTTTGGGAGACAGGTGTGGTCTGGCGGGGGGCTAGCAGCACCACACTTGAAACAGTTTGTGGACTCGGGGTAGGGCCACACGTCCCGGCGGTGGTCCACCTCCCCGCACTGTTGGCACACTTGCGCCACCCACCTGTTCGGGCGGCAGCGAATGAGTTCGCACGCCAGTTTCACGCAGATAGGTACTCTGGTTCCATTGAAGGCCAGAAGGGCTGAAGATGTCCGGCCCATGCAGGAGTCTTGCGTGAATTAAGTAAGGCTTATTGGCAGCAGTCAGTTCGAGTAGGGCTTCATTGTCGATGTGATAAAGTTAAAAAAAAAACGCTTCGCGTGGCCGGAGCCCTCGCGTTATGAAGCCGACGTCTATCCGATTGCTCAATTTCTTTTTTTTTATTTATTGCCTTATTTGACAGGATGATAAACAAAACATACGTAAATGATGCTGTGTACACTCACTACAAACACTAAAAACTACAGCCCTTCTTGGGCCAGCGGGGTGATTTCAGTATTCCTTCATGGCATTTCGACATGGTCGTGGCGAGCGCCAAGCAGCAGGTGCCGATTCGCGCCGTACACCCCGAATGCAGACGTATGTATGCCTACGGAGTACACAACCGAGAGTTGCTGTGGCTATTCTAGAAAAAGTGATGCGTACATCCGACCGCCACATACTCCCAGTGTGGGACTGGCCAACCAAAGAAGCCATCACGAGAAAGCTTCGCGTTCAACCATCGTCGTCGTTTGACGGAGCTGTGCGTGATTTTTTTTCGGGGAGCAGTCGTATTATATATCAAAGTACGGAAATCTTTTCCATACGCTCAAAACGCTCAGTCTGTCACCGGAGATGATCTTCTGGGTCTTAGCCATAGGCAGCTTCGCTGTAAAATGTTAATGTGTCGTCCCAACCCTGCAAAATTGTATGTGCAGCGACGCTGATGCTAAACCATTGCATCTTCTGATGAAGATATGCAGTGCTTTATTGCTTTTGAGTGAGTGCAGCGGCGATCGCTTTGCCGGCAACACTAAACCCGAACACGACCTGCACCGTGTATCCGTGTGGTGAGTTCATTGGTATCGTAGCGTGCAGGTCCAAATTTGTCCGCTGCAAAAGCCAGGAACTATAGTCTATCTCGTGTTTCGCCGAAGATAACCACAATGGTGTCTCGTTCTTGCTTCAGCCACGCAAAGTGCTTGTGTGTGAAGGTGGATTTTCGAGGGTTTACCACGAGTGAGTACAATACGCTAACGTCACTTATGTGGCTTTTCAGAGTAAGCGCTCAGCGCTGCGTAGCGTAATCAGCTAATGCACTTAGTCTGGCGACAATTTTACACGCAATATTTCCGCGAACCAAAAGCGACACCCCCGGCTGCCCCCTCCCACGCCCTCCTCGCCGCTCGATTTTTGAATGCCACCGAAGTAGGGTGACACTTTGCAGATGCCTCGGTGTACCATGTCTGTTACTGTGGAAAGAGATGTTCCACGCAGTATCCGCAGGTCGTTTTCCTCATTTTCCCCGAGTAGGCGGAGAGGCCAGAAGAAGCGACCCGTGCAGTGGACTCCTAGAATGAGGAGGCCACCCTAAAGACTCTCTTCTAGAAAACAATAAACATCTCTCTCTCTCTCTCTCTCTCTCTCTCTCTCTCTCTCTCTCTCTCTCTCTCTCTCTCTCTCTCTCTCTCTCTCTCTCTCTCTCAAGGCGCGAACATTAAAGTGGAAAACGAACATGTTGGTTTTTTTCTTAGATTAGCATGATTGGAGGCTCCTATTCTGAACGAAAAGAAAAGAATGCACGAGAATAAAAAAGTGGGCTTACATAATATCAGGTAAGTATAATTAACGTAATAAAGGCGTCCTATCGAGTTTGCGCAAGAGAATTTTCCCTTTCCGCGTCCAGGCGTGCTCCACCCGCTTTCCTTGCGCACGTGCAGCCACGTCAGGAGATAAGCGGTCATGGAATTTGGGACTTCAGAATCCGGGCACAGCGCAGTCTCTGTTGGCGTCAGCGTTTCTTTTGGGCTTCGAGAAACATGCCGCCCCGCCGCGGTTTATCTGTTTATGGAACGAGTCAAACTATTTTCGGCACTACAACACAGTGCTAATACGTGTGCGCAGTACGCCATACAGTGACAGCTACGGCGAGAATATTAACGATGCTGCGTTATGATCAGACGTGGAGCACCAACCTGTATGGGGAAAAACGGCAAGCTTAGAAGAGGCTCGCGCGGCTGCAGCTGCTATTGTCGACCTCAACTTGTGCCTCTTACGCTGGTATTTCGTCGTTCTACAGTTCGTCGCGATGCTCGAAAGGTGGATTCGATAGACAAGGATGACAATTGCGAATTGCATGAAGAAGGTTATTTTAACAGTTACGAGGCGACATTTAGAAGACTTCACGCGAATCGATAGGACAGTGGCCGTTGTGAAACTGAGAGAGAGCTGGTTCGTTGTACTGCATGTTTCTAGTGCTTGGGCCAGCCCTGTTAGTTTCCTGAAGCGGTGATACACAGTTCGGACGCCGGAACTTCCGTTAAAACATCATTTCGCGTACATTAACAAGTACGCGAAATAATCTTACCTATTCCTATTCACAAAATACTTTCCGCCTTCAGAATGTACTACGGGAACTGTGTAGATGGGGATGGATTTGACTCACAGTTCCGAGGACAACCCTCGCCGCTCAGGCCTCCCCCCCCCCCCCTTTCCTTCCGGGGGGAGGGTGGACGGACAGTTACTGATACAACTTTATGAAAATAATTGTGCAGACTAGGAGAGATCGTCGCTTTTTACGTGCATGACAATGATATATAGTTTAATTGAAGCAGCTCATTCACGTCAATTTCATGCCGCCATGTGACTAACAGAATCTGCAACTACTGAGTTTGGCGTAGCATACAAACATCCTGAGAATAAAAAAAAAATAATCGCACACCCAAACTCAGTCGTGAGAGGAGGCGAGAATTCCGCGCTGCCGGATATTCTGAAGTTCATCACGCATCATTCGGAATAAAATGCAGGCTGCACCACCGCGCGCTGAACGCGTTTCTGTTCTGCGCCTCCGGAGGCAGCGAAAGCTTGGCTTCATTTATTATTCCCGCTTAATCTTCGCCCCCCCCCCCCTTTTTTTTTTTTTTTTTCGCCGTGCCGATGACCTGCAAGTGGCGCCGGGTGGGAGAAAAAACAAGGCCAAAAACCTGCGCGACGGGTATCGTTCTCCGCGCCGGCGCCAGATGCCCTCACTTGTCAGCCGCGGCCTATTTTTTCCCTTTTTTTTTCGTTCCCTCGCCCCGCGAGGATGTCCGTCGTTTTGATTGTTCCTCGCGATTTCAAAATGTAAAATTATTCGTTTGTTACACGTCGGGCGAGGAAGTGTCGTGAGCATGCCTGTCAGCAAGAAGTCTCGCTTAAAAGACCTCGGACCACTCGGATAAGCGGAGATGGCCACAGTAGCCAGGTGGGTAAACCAATCCGTCCATTCTTTTGAACGACGCGGCGGCGGCCCCCGATCGTACGCTCGCATCCCCGGCAGCAGCGGCCAGCGCTCCGCATCGTAGGGCCACCGGCATCTCAACGAAACGTTTCTTCTTTGCACGAGGGTGCACGTCTAGATCGAACGCCTTCGGCGCAGCTGCGTGCCGCCCTCCCGCCGTGTTGCGGATGCGGACGTGCTAATAGACACTGCTGCGTTAGGTCGATGACATCATTAGAGCCTGCTCGCGAGCCGCGGGTGAGCGTTTGAACCCTGCGCACCCTTGACAGAGGCTGTGCGGGGGACTTTGGGTGTGTTTGCTGTGCACAGCTAGGATCTCTTCCGTAAACTACGTCGGAGCGAAGCTTTGCATCTGATGTCCGCTTGTTTTATCTCGTTTTAGTTACAAAATCTCGCGCCTCGCGAGGACGGCTTTCCCCCTTTCGTCGCTCCGTTTCCTTCTCGTCCCCGGAGCGCTACGGGCGATGCGAATGATGTGCACACGAGTTTGAGCGTGGGCGACGAACATGTTGTTTCGGAACTACGTGGGAAAGGTTTGTTTTTTGGGCGCGTCTGCTGCTAGTGCCTGGCGCTCGTGTTGTGCACAGCTGCGACCAGCGCACAGCCTCATACACGTTTTACTGGTTTGCCAGGAGCTGGTTTCTTTTTCCCTTTCTGTCCGTGCCCACAAAGCTAGCCGCATTTAATAGCCGTAGATTCGCCAGTAGGCTCAGTTGGGTGCCACGATGGTGGGCGTTTCTCGACAATTTTCGCAGGGGTCGTTGCGCGGTGACCCTCCAGATGTCAACAATGATCTCTCTCTCCACCAGCGCAGACCATGCGCATGTGCTCTGCCGTTGCAATAGAAGAGCTCGGACGGTGTGTGTTCATTTAATGCGAACGGGGCGTTTTCGGCACTGGCTGCGGTAAGGGGTGCGGAGCGTGCTGTGTGGTATCTCGATTGCCAGGCACTGCGCCAACATCTGCTTTGCTTCAGGCAGCCGGCCCATGGCGCTACGTTGCTCGGAGGGGTTATGATTGGCCGCTGGTGAAGGAAGCTCGGTCTTTTCCGTTGGGCAGCGCTCGCCGAACGTCACGAGATCGATAATGAATCTGCCGGTGTCGGCGCCCCGACTGCCGCTGCCGCCGGGAAGTCGTGTTTCTCTTCATCGGTAGGAGAAGAGCGACGCGTGTACAGCATACGCGCGGCGGTCGAGCGCTGCGCTGCGCGCGGACCGTGACCCCGTTTCGTGAACATTGCGTGAACATAATGGAGCTCTGCCTGGGCTGGGTGCGGGGATTAAACAAGTGGGAGTGGGGAGGGAGCCCTTTATGATTGTTGGCCAGGCCGTTTCGTCATTTTTTTACCAATTCCCCAGGCTCACGCAAGACAGTGTCATTGTCTCGGCGTCCTCAAGGGATGCACGCAGTCTCGAGACATTTTTGTGTCCCGCGAGGACTTTCTTGTTTGTCAATGATTGTGAACAATGCGTGTTCAAATATTTTTTGAAAGTCGGAACTATTTTTCCAGGAGTCGCTTAACGTATCCGACTTTCCACTTCCCACCCGCCGCGGTGGCTCAGTGGCTAAGGCGTTGCGCTGCTGAGCACGAGGTCGCGGGTTCGATTCCCGGCCGCGGCGGCCGCTTTTCTGATGGAGGCGAAAAGCAAAAACGCCCGTGTGTACGAGATTTCGGCGCACGATAAAGATCCCCAGGTGGTCAAAATTAATCCGGAGCCCTCCACTACGGCGCGCCTCATCGCCTGCGTTGCGTCGGCGCGTTAAACCCTACAATCAATCAATCAACTTTCCACTTCCCCGATGTTCAGGTGAACCTCTGTCATAACCAGTTCCCGCGAGACAGGAAACTGACTTCGTTATAAGTGAAACTTCGTTTAAAGCAGGAATGATTTGCTGTTCGTCCACTGCAGTGGGGGCCATAAATAACTTCCGCGTGAAGCAAGAATTCCAGTAGGCCGATTGCTTAGAGCTTTCTAAGAATGTGAAGGCGAAAACCTAGTTGCACGTTCTGCTGACATGCTGTTGAACTTGACCAGCCCACTGGAACAGCTCCCTCTGATCACCAGGGCCTGATCAGAAAGTCTATGGGCCCCAGGACATGAAGGGAACGAACCAGTGAATCAGATTGCTCGTGAATTATCGAACCGAGCGGAGATCAACACTTTCTGCTTCACCCCCCTCAACAAAAGGCGAAAGACTCGAGAAGCTTAAGGCCGGAAGCTTTAGCCCATTAATGCATGTAGGAAACATAACACTGCCCGGCGCAGCCCGTAAGGAGAGCCTGCACGAAACGGAGATTCCTCGTGACTACAGTTTCCTGGAAGCTCTTAATGATTGAACTTCGTAAGACATCGTGATGCGCCTTATAGACGTCAAAGCAGAGTTAGTGTTGACAGTCTACACGCTCGCTGCTGTTTGATGCGGTTTGTTGACAGTGGCGCTCGGGACACTGTCTTGCGCGCACAAACGTTGATCGAAACGATCCACGCACGGCGGTACCTTTCGGGCGCTTCGACGCACGAACTGGCGCGGGCCGTGGGACGAGCAGCGGACAAATGAAACGCACGTGTCGCGCGCCGCCTTGAAACGCCGTGCATTCCGTGGAAGGTCGCGCCTGCTCACACCGGATGCGTTAATGTCCACCACATGGGGTTGGACCCCCACGAAGGGCTCGCTTTTCCCTCTTCCCTGGCCCCCAGCGTCAGGGTAGAGGGAAGATGAAGACAAGGAGACGACATCGAGAGACGCGGTCCGGGCGCAGGAGAGCTCGGCCCGTCGTCTTTGGGCTCCGCGCGAGTACTGTTTTTTAATCGCCCGCCGGGCTGTAAATAAATGTGCACTTTTTGTATCGGAGGCTGCGTTTGTCGGTTGAGGATACCCGGGGTCAGATCCTCAGCGCTGCTGCGGCTTGGAGGAGAAGCCTCGGGGAAAAGAACAACACGAAGATAACTGTACCCTTTGGTTCGTTTCGAGCCGCCATGGCACGCAAGCTTTCTCATGAGCTGTGATGCACAAGATTTAGGCAAAATAGGCCGGTACGAGTGATCGTAGCAGTGACCCTTTTCCAGGTTTCAGCACCAGTGCCACCCATGCGAGCCTCCGCGATGAGATTATTGCGTGTTACCCAAACGCAGTTGAAGTCTTTTATATACGCTTTGATGGCAAGTTGCAGTTGCGAAGCATTTGGTTGCTTCGGCGTATACACTGCTCAGAACCACCCGGAGTTTGAGGGCCGATTCATGTCGCACGCGGACAAGAGAAGGTCGGACTTCCTCCCTGATTTACAAGCTGCATAGGCGTCTGAGCGAAGTCCTCCGCCAAGGCATGAAGCGCCGTGTTATTGTTCAGGCCTAGATTTCCGAATCGCTGGAACGACCGCCGGTTTCCAGAACGCCCATTAGCAACTCGCCAAATCCGTGGCGCGGGAGTAAAAACGCTTAGAGAAGCAGCGAAAAATAGCGAGAACTCGGTCAATTCTAGGGTTAAGGATAAGGAAGCAATAGAAATTTGTGGTGAGCGTCCAAGCTGAGGGCTTGCAGTTCAGCCTATATAGGTGGATGGATTAATCTAGGGCAAGTTGTAAGTGCTGATACAAAAGAATTCAGGGTTGCGTTGGAGAAGCATTCTGAAGTAACGAGCAGCAAGTTATCCCGGTCACTAAGAATAACGGTGCGCAACCAGTGCGTATGGTCCTCTTAGGGGCAGAAATGGGGTCTTACTGAACACCCTGAAAGCAAAGTTGTGGACTAGCGATCCATGAAAAGAAGGATTTTGGAGCAACGCTTAGGGATAGGAGACGAGCGTCATGGATTAGGGTACAAACTTGCGCGGATGATCTGAGGTTAAATGAAAGGAGTGGAGTTGGGCGAGGCGTGTAATACAGGCGACGGACAAGGGATGGACTTCCCAGCTAACAACTACTACTAAGTGGTTCGAGTGAAAAGGAAAGGAGATGCACTGGGGATATTATTGAGCCCAGCTGGGGGCTCGCCTGCATACATCCCAGCTAACAAAGAGACGACCGGGGACTGGCTGCGAGGCGCGGAAGACGGATAGCTCGATGGAGGGATCGGATCAGGGCAAACAATGGATTCGGACAGCCCGGGATAGGCGCAGTTGGAAATACCGGAGGGACCATCATCCTGCGTAGAGCACAGAGTAGCTTGTTGCTGACGATAATGACCCCGCCTTGCATATGAAAAACTGGATAAAAACATCAGCACCGAAGATACCTTTCTCGGGTGGTTTGGTGGTTCTTAATTTCGTGAAGCGGTAAGCCCAGGTATCCAGCTTCTATTCTAGATGATTTACTTATGTTAGAACTAGCCGAGCTCTCGAAGTTAATCAATAAGCGTAAGACAGCTGACATACGGAAGCATAATATGGAGAGGATCGAATACGCTGTAAAGAACGGAGGTAGCCTGAAAGCAGTGAAGAGACGTCTTGGCGTGGGGAAAAATCAGATGTATGCACTTAAGGATAAGCAAGGCAATGTCATCACAAATAGGGATAAAATAGTCACAGTGGCCGAGGAGTTCTATAGGGATCTGTACAGTAGCCAGGACCTACAGGATAATGCCGAACGAGACAGTAGTTCAGAGGAGATAGACATCCCACCAGTAACGACCGAAGAAGTAAAGAAGGCTTTGAAAGAAATGAAAAGGGGCAAAGCACCTGGTGAGGATCAGGTAACAGCAGACCTCTTGAAGGATGGCGGAGAAATTGTACTTGAAAAACTCGCAAACCTGTATACGCAATGCCTAATGACCGCAATGGTACCGGAATCCTGGAAGAACGCGAACATCATCCTAATCCATAAGAAAGGCGACATGAAGGACTTGAAACATTATAGGCCGATCAGCTTACTGTCAGTCGTCTACAAGGTATTTACCAAGGTAATCGCTAACCGAATCTCTGCAACCTTAGATTTCAGTCAACCTAAAGAACAAGCAGGGTTCCGTAAAGGTTATTCAACAATGGACCATATTCACACGATCAATCAGGTGATAGAAAAGTGCGCTGAGTATACTGAACCCCTATATATAGCCTTCATAGATTATGAGAAAGCATTTGACTCGGTCGAAACCCTAGCAGTCATTCAGGCATTGCGGAACGAGGGGGTAGATGAGCATTATGTAAGAATACTAGAGGATATCTACAATGGCTCTACAGCTACCATCATCCTCCATAAGGAGAGCAGTAAAATACCTATAAGGAAGGGTGTCAGACAAGGAGACACAATCTCTCCAATGTTATTCACAGCATGCTTACAAGAAGTATTCAGAACGTTGGATTGGGAACAGGTGGGAGTAAGGGTTAATGGAGAATACGTAAAACCCCGCGTATAATACGGACCCGCGTATAATACGAGGTGTAATTCGAGGACAGCAAAATCAGAAAAAAAGTTTTCATCCGCATATAGTGCGAGGTAAAGAGCACAGAAAACATTTATTTGCACTGCAGTTACCCTTCAGTCATTGACAGTTTTCGCTGGCACTGTCTCCCGATGTCGCCTTGTCGGAAATGCCTTCCCACAGAAAGTGGTCGTCAGTGTCATCAAGGGCGTTCGAGATGCTGCATTTCTTAAAAGAGCGACTGACGAGCTCCTCTGGGATGCTGCGATCCGCGATCCAGCCACAAAGCACCGCTGAAGAAGCCCGCGTCAGCCATCCACTTACGGGTCACTTACGGGTCTCCTGACCTCATCCACTCTTGGTAGCAGGACCTGTTGCAGTCTTTAAAAGGCTTGTTCATGCAAACGTCTAGCGGTTGCAGCTGGGATGTCATTCCTCCTGGAATGACAATGAGTTCGGTGCGGGGTTCGCGCAACAACTTCTTCACGGAATCGGCCAGGTGGCAGCGAAAGGCGCCCAACACGAGCACTGACGGGAACCCCCAACAGTGCTCCAGGCCGCCCACACCACACAGACCTTATCCAGTCAAGCACCAGTTGCTTTCTCCACCCGCGAATGCTGCCTTTGGTGACGCCAAAATTCCGTCCTGCGGCGCAATTTCTGATAATCTCGGCATATAAAATAACTTTTCTTTTAATTACAGCCGAATACTGCCTTCGTGCATGCGACATCGTGATAGACTTGCGGTGAACGTGCCGATCCTTCGCGTGGTCAAAACAATCAAAATGGCGCCGGCTGAGACAAGCAGCAGCCAGCTAACGCCACCGCAAGATGGCGGACCCTCCGCTGAAACCGAAATCGAAAGTGCAAATTTTCGGCTGAAAACTTTGGGATCCGCATATAATACGAGGCACAAATTTTACATAGTTAAATTTGGAAAAAAACCTCGTATTATACGCGGGTTTTTACGGTACCTCAGTAACCTCAGATTTGCTGATGACGTTGCCTTGCTAAGTAACTCGGGGGACGAATTGCAAAGCATGCTTTCCGCACTGGGCGAACAGAGTAGAACCGTGGGCCTGAAAATTAATATGCAGAAAACTAAAGTAATGATCAATAACCTCGGGACAGCACAGCAGTTTGAGATAGGTGGCGAGGCAGTGGAAGTGGTAAGCGAATATATCTACTTAGGCCAAGTTGTGACCCCAGATCCCAACCATGAGGCAGAGATAATTAGAAGTATCAGAATGGGGTGGGGTGCATATGGCAGACATTCTCAGATCATGAATAGCAGCCTACCATTGTCGCTGAAGAAGAAAGTGTAAGACAGCTGCATCTTACCGGTACTCACCTACGGGGCAGAAACTTGGAGGCTCACTAAGAGGGTTCAACTTAAATTGAGAACGACTCAGAGGGCAATGGAGCGGAAAATGATAGGTGTAACATTAAGGGACAAGAAGAGAGCGGAGTGGGTCAGGGAGCAAACTGGTGTTAAAGACATGTTAGTAGAAATTAAGAAGAAGAAATGGACGTGGGCAGGGCATGTAATGCGAAGGCAGGATAACCGCTGGTCATTAAGGGTAACAGGGTGGATCCCTCGAGAAGGCAACCGTTGCAGGGGGCGGCAGAAAGTTAGATGGGCAGATGAGATCAAGAAGTTTGCGGGGATAAATTGGTCACAGTTGACACAGGACCGAGATAATTGGAGAATAATGGGAGAAGCCTTTGCCCTGCAGTGGGCGTAGATAGGCTGGTGATGATGATGATGATGATGATGACTTATGTTCGGTTACATTTTTCTCTGCACCAGTAACATTTAGGATGTGTATCGCAAATGCGTCGTTCAATCTGGGAGTAATTAGTTACCCGGTAATTTATAAATAAAAAAATTCCCCCGCATTTCCCCGAGGGGGAGAATGTGAAAGTGCGAATGCACGGTTGTCGGCCCGCTTGCGGCGCTTGCGCTCGGCCCCCGCAGCCCACCGCCTCGCCGCCTTCTCTTCCACCTCTTCCATCGGGTTTGTAGTATCACGTGTACACCACGCAGTTATCAAGCCGCTATAACGCCGCTGAGTCGCCAACGCACGCCGCTGACGACGTAGTTTGAATGCGTTAAAGATATAAGGCGCGTTACTCACGCTGATATCAGCGTGGCGTCCGTGGCTTAGTCGGTAGCGCGTCGCGTTGCGGCCGCAAAGTCCTCGGATCGAAACCTGGCGCCGGATGCTGTTCCTTTTTTAAATATAGAGGAGCACTGCGGACGCCGACGCCGCCGCCGCCGCCGCCGGCGGTGGATGGTTTGGGGCACTTAAAAGGAGATATCAATAATTACTCTGATCGCGTGGATGAGCGAGGAACGCCTCCCTCTCGGTTTCTTTCTCAACTGTGTGTACACATTCTAAGATGAGACAACGCAACCGACAACTGCGCCGTGGTCTAGCCGGCGAGGTCGAAAGATGGGCCTCCCACGCGGCAGACGCGACCCAAACGAAGGCGCGCGTACACCTCGCAAGGCCTTCCCCCGCGAATGCGACGCTGCCGGCGTGACTCACGCAAGCTGACCGCTTGCGTGGCATCGTTTCGTAAGCACGCGTCTAAAGTCAAGCATGCGCGCCTGGATCGCGTGCTCAAGTATGCCGACGCTCGCCGCTCGCGCCCCGCATGGGGTGAGTACGTATGTCGGGCGCACACCTTTCGTGAAAACAAGCCTGCTGAGCATCGCCGTATCTTTAGCACCGCGCTGTTTCTTACGGACTGCGTTGAGCTCCAGTACGAAGGGGGGTAGGCGCTGGCGACGGCCCAGAAATGCACGGGTGTGTAACGGAGCGCGAGTTCGTCTCCAGCCAATACGTTGGCCGCATTCTGTTGCCGCTTATGGGTTGGTCGCACACCTAACTCTGCGGCGGAGTGTAGGTGTGTGTGTTGGGAGGTGGGGCTTTATTGCCAAAGGCACACTATAAAAAACACCCTTGTGCACGGCGTTAGGTTTCGGTGTTTTAAACTTAAAATGTGAATTTCTGCGGACTGCGCACAGTTCATACGGCGAGACAAGCCTGGGAGAACACGCGTCCGCGTAGCTCTCCACCTCCTTCGGCTGTAAAGAAAAAAAGTGTAGGTTCTGTATAAGTACCGTTCAGTGGCGCAACCAGTGGTGGGGTTCAACGCCCCCCCCCCCCCCCCTTGAAATTTTTAATAATAGATGTTTCCTTCTTTTCCTTTTGAGGAAACATGTATAAAATTTACTGTTTACTACAGAACTACATATACAGTAGACTCTGGTTAAGCCGAACTCGGTTAAATCGAACAACACTTTTGCTCTCTTGTAACGCCCACAATGCAAAAAACGTCAGCTTAAGACGAATTTCTGATAAGACGAACAAATTAGCATGGTCCTCTCGACTTCGTCTCAACGGGAGCTCACTGTGTGTGGGTGTATTACATATCCACGAGCGTCGGCAGGGGTGCAAAAGCCAGGGTCAGAAAAGGCAAAAGTAGTGGATTCGAGCACGACGTGTACGTGACACAAAAGACGGGCAACAAGAGGGGCGGACAAGTAGCAGCGGGGGGCTACCGAAGGACGGGATCACGAGAGCAGAAATGCAAAACGGTGATAGAAGCGGGTGGGATACATCTGGAGTCTTGATAGAGCAAAGGGTACCCGAAGATTGTTTACGATGAGGAGCAGGGTGACGATAATGTCGATGTTGGTGATGATGTGCCCTGATGGAATCAGCATAGCACTAGTGGCTGGTAAGCAACTACGAAGTGGCCACGGCGTGTCATCGACGTGTGTCTTTGCAATGCGCGCATGCTGGCAGCAGCGTGCGTTTGAAAGAGTGATTTCGACACGTCTCGTCAGTACACGCGCTATGGTCACTGTCCTGTACGGAGGCCAGCAGCGGTGCACGTACAGTCACCGCGCACACAACCTCGTTTCCCTGCTCTCTGCAGACTCGTTGTCGCGGAAAATGTGACGGGACGGCTCTCTCTCTCTCTCTCTCTCTCTCTCTCTCTCTCTCTCTCTCTCTCTCTCTCTCTCTCTCTCTCTCTCTCTCTCTCTCTCTCTCTCTCTCTCTCTCTCTCTCTCTCTCTCTCTCTCTCTCTCTCTCTCTCTCTCTCTCTCTCTCCTGTTCTTGAAGATATGTTATCATGAGCTATCCTATGAAAGAGTAAAGGCTATAGGGCCACTTTTCAATTCTTGCTATACAATTAGGTCTTGTAGCTCCGTTATTGTTGTCTTTTTTGTTTTTTTTTTCTTATATTACCGTGAACGTATTCTGCAACAATGTTTGGTGAGGTGCACTTACCAGTTGGATTAGTTGACTTGTACCTTTTTCATGCACTATATGTGGTCACCATCCTCCTTTTTTGGGTGTCCCCTGTCTCTCTCACTTTTTTTTTACGGGCCGTACGTGTGCTTGGAAATTTGAAGACGCATTTCTTTCTTTTTTCTGTTTCGACTTACAGCTTTCCGCTGCGTGCATTAGTGACAGTTCACAGTTACACGTTCTTCTGCCCATTTCAATGCGCTCTTCAGGTGGTGCGCCTAGACGCTCAAGCTCTTTGAAAACTTTTCTCAGTTCTCCTTTTTTTATGGCAGTTTCTCTTTTTCTGTTTTTCTTTTTGCTCCTCTTTTGCGGCTGCCTCCAGTCGTTACTTAAAGCCCGTCTCTGCGTTCTGGCTTCAACTTCTTCCCTTTTCTTCTTCTTCCTATTTATACTCTGCTCAGGTGTAATTTTTTATAGCAAAATCTGTCTCTCGCGCTGTGCGTTGCGCGCTTCTTGAACTGTTAATCATGACATTGTACACTGTTAACGTCTGTGGCCCGAGCCTTCCGTAGCACGCACGACTACACGCGCACACACCGTTCGGCCCGATCCTTGGTGCGAAGTCCTTGACAGGAAATTACTTGGTTCGTGAGATTTGCATTCGCCTCGGTTTTGCTTCCTTGAAATGGGGCCTACTTTCAACACCGCATAGGCGCATATCGCAATTTTCTTTTTTTTCCCGCTTTCAGTAAAGTGTCCACGCTACCTGCGTATTTATTCTTTCCTCTTTTTTTTTTTTTTGCCCTTTGCGGCGGTCGAGTCTACATTGCGTCAAGAAAGAGAGAAAGCTCTTTATTAGAGGAGAAAGCCGAGAGTTTTGCCGGAATCGTACCACCGACATGCTACTCGGCGGGGGAATGGGTAGGGGAGGGTAGAAAAGGCCCTATAGATACAGGGCAGAAGAAAGAGAAGAGAAGAAGTAAAAAAAAAACACACAAAAAAACGGGCATCATGTAGTTTGTGCGAACAGTTCGACGAACGTCATGTTCTCAGTAGTTTAAATCAGTTCAGTGACGCCGATCTCGTCCAGGTATTCAAACAACGCCTTTAGTGCTTTGCGTTGTGCTGAAGGAGTGTGCCAGGGGCCAAGGAGCACTTGTAGGCTGATTGGTCCTGGGCGTAGGTGTTCGATCTTCTGCGTCAAGTCAAGCGTTATGCCAAGTAAACCCGAACAAAGTGGCATTCTCTTAGCGACGCACATCAGGCACCGACACTGTGTGCGATTATTTTCCCTCCAGCGCATCATTGCGAAGGAAACCGTGTTACGGGAAGCGGGAACAATCGGCTACTTCTAAACAAGCCGGGATTTTCAGGCGCAATACAGTAGACGAACTCTTTAGCGCTGCTCACCAAGGCAATTCAGAATTCACGATCTAGGAATGTCAGGGGTTGTAGAGATTTAGGTCTAATTTATGCCACAACAAGTTGTGCACGTAAGACCCCGGTTTTGACATGACTTCGGCAGACTGGTGAGTTCCAAAAAACGTGCTTCCTGCGCGCACTGTCACCGCGGTCTCGCTGCGGAGGCCGTCATCTTCAGGCAGCAGCAGCCAGTGACGTGTGGCGCTGTGGTGCAGGGGCGTCCTGTACGTGATGCCGCCGCTTGAACCATCGGCCCCCCCGTGGACGCCCAGCGTGGTGCCGCCGTCGTCTCCACCGCCCCCACTCACGCCCCTCGTGGCCCAGAACAACGGCCGCCACGGCCAGGAGCCCCCCGCCAAGACCGCCTGTCTGCAGCGCAATGGTCAGTATATGGGCAGCACGCTTCTCGAAAGGGTTTCACGGGGCGCCCATCCTCGGGCAAGGACTAGTGGAGGGAACTGCTTCGCTCAAAAGCGGTCGTTGTAAGAGAGCATTCTTTAAAGTGAAGAATATGTACGCCAGATCAAACCCATAAAACGTCTCGTTCCTCGTAGCGTCAATCTGTCCTTCAAGCTCAGTCAAGGTCAAACCAGCGCATCGTGCAGTTGCGCAGTGAAAGCGCCTGATCGCTGGTTCGTTCCGAGGAGAGGGTGTGGAAAGGGCGTCACAAGAAAACGATGCAAGGGAGCGCTGGGTGCATACAAGTTCACTGCCCGTTAGCGCCTACAGCTCCGAGCAGCATGCGTGTTTTTTCTTGCAGTGCAATAGTAGAGCGGTAAAAAGCGCAAAGGCTTATGGGTACATTGTTTTCTCCCGCGGAGGGCCGCCACTTCCGGTTCGGGAGCTTTCCTGGCCTCCCGTACGCCGTCGGCTTTCATGCGCGTTTGTGCTTGTTGTTTGCCTGTTTCCACCGGGGAAAAAGATACTCGTGCATCGGGAATTCCATAAATAACAACGATTGACCCTACTAGTGGTTTATCTATAGGTAAGCACCATGTGACAAACAAACAACGCGCACACACGCTCCTGAAAGCCGCCGGACTACGGGAGGGCAGGAACCGGAAGTCGCGGGAGCAGACGACGTACATACCCGTGAGCCTTTGCGCTTTTTACCGGTCACCTATTGCGTGGGCGTTCACTGCGCGCAGTCGGCGCGGAAACCGAGCTGTCGCTAGACAAACGTGGTTTAACCGCCTTCAACCACGGCAATTAGTTACTGTGTCACCTCTATGTGGTGTGCAACGAAGTTTCGCCGCTCGTTGATTTTCACAGAGCTCAGTGGCTTTTCTTTTTATAGGCCGCTCCTGCACCCTGGTCCCACCTTTGTACCGGGACAGTTATTTAAGCAATTTAGCTAACCAAGAGAGCTGGTCCATGAATACCATCGAGAGACGCCGGCACACGGTAAGATATGTGAGATTAAGGCGCGTAGTCTGCGCTGGCCTTTGGAGCTGGATCTATGAAACAGTATACACATTTCTCATTTTCTGCATTCTGGACTGAAATCTTGGCTCTAATTGAGCAGTAGTAGTATCTCTCCCGCATGCTTAGAGGCCATCGACAAATTTGTTCTGATAAATATTGCACCTTGAAGCCAGGTATAGATCTTTGGTCACCCTGAAACAAGCAAGCAAGACAAAAACTTTCATAATATTTTTTTTTTCTTATAAACCCCACATGACGGGTATTCTACAGGGAGTGGTTTGAACAGAACGTAAAAAAAAATTGGTTCCAATCCACGCTGTGAAGGTGGTTGGAAAGCAAAGCTGTAAACGACACCCACAACACAACACCCACAGCCCATGCGACGTCACTTGAATCCACACACGTGGCTCTACAAAGAGTGAAACCAAGGATTCTGCCAGCCGTTACCTAGAACTCCCAGGGGCGGCGTCCCGAACGCAGTAGCGTCGGTCACGGCCGGGCTAGAGCGGTGGACGCCGCCGCTGTAGCCCGGATGTGCGTCGGCAGAAAGAAAACGGAGAAGAGCGTCATTCGAAGGGTGAGACAGCGAAACCTAGCTGTCCGGATGTGCTAGCTCGGGGCGACATCACTGCGCAACACAAGCGCGGACACCGAAACGATTCGGCATGCGAGCTTAGTGATTCCCATTTATACCGATTTAAACTAGTTAGTTTAGTAACTTTGAGAATTGCGAGAAAGCTGAGGGAATTCTTATAATCGCTATTTATCAGAACCAGTTGCTATGTTCGCCTTTTGTAATACATGTTAAAATGCAACCGAATTGGTATTCACCAACTAAGAGAACGGAGTCCCATTCGTGGCAAGAAGTGTGCAAAAAGCTAGCGGCCAGATGTCTGTATGTATACATACAGACTATGTACAAACTATAGTTTCGTCGTGTCCGTCGTGTCCGGGTTACCCAGGATGTGCTGTCGAAAAAATGTGATCAAGCCATGCGAAAGAAGCGCGCAATGGACGCGAAGCTGCGCCCAAACAGGCCCAAAACAATCTTTGCTAAAGCAGGCGACAAAGACGGGTCGTGCCTGTGCGCCCACCGGCGTGAGCACGCGGGGAACGCTGGGTGAATTCGCCGCGCCACCTGCACTGTGCTCCGTGAGTGAATTCCCTCCGCAGCCGCGTTGGGAGTCTCTTGTCCCGCACGCCACGAAAGAAGCGTCGGGTGGTAAAGGTAGAAAGCTTCGCTTTAAAACATTGCCACATGTATTCAGTGAAAAGGGTGACCGGTTACATTTTCAGCAAAGGTTAATGGCAAGTAATTGCAACATGTGTTGGGCAACGTCGTTCCAGTCTTAGCCTGCACGCGAGGGAAAGGGTGCGAAAAAAAAAAAACAGCACAAGTGCTTCAATGAGTGACTTGGAGAAGGATAGGTGCGGTTGGTGTGAAATGTACGTCTGGGGGGTGGTCTAAGGTTGAGGGGCGAATAGACTAGCCTATAAAAATTCGTAGAAACTCCGAAGTGGGAATTCGGTGATAAATGCGCAAGTCACTCTGTTTTACACCGAACCCTAAAGTCGGCTTCATTACTGCACACAAATTTATTGGATGGGAGAGATTTTTTAGAGGCAGTATAAGTAGTCTGATATAAGAGTATGAATACCCAGTATTAAGTACCTCCATAAGACCCATGTATTGCTACAAAATGCTAGGCAGAGATCCGCTTTAAAGCTTACTTCACTACTGTACATGTTTCTGAGAGAGAGAGAGAGAGAGAGAGAGAGAGAGAGAGAGAGAGAGAGAGAGAGAGAGGAGAGAGAGAGAGAGAGAGAGAGAGAGAGAGAGGAGAGAGAGAGAGAGAGAGAGAGAGAGAGAGAGAGAGAGAGAGAGAGAGAGAGATTAATGTGAACTGGTGAGATCAGCCCTGCTGGTGACAAGGCTTGCTACGCCAGGTGGAAGATGACTGCAAAGATGAGGGGTGAATGTTGGACATTAGGGGTACAGCAGGGAGGAAACAAACAAGAAACGTTAAAAAAGGAGAAACAAGGGAATGCTGCCAGCACAGTGTCGACATAAATTACATTTGAAAAGGAAATGGTTAATGTAAAATCTGAATCAAAATACGCATGTAAACGGTGCAAAAAAAAAAACCCTCCTCCTAAAAAAAACGTAGTAAACACCACAGCGCGAAAGAATACATAAATTGAGTTAAGGCACTTGCACTGCTTATGATCTAACGAGATTTGCCCAGTTCAGAGTCTCGTAGGAGCCGGAGCAGAACTTTTGTCCCCAAGGTACTATCAGCACTATTGGCCCAGGGCCCAAGCAAATGGCAAAGTTCGAGCCTGCCTCCATGGCGTACACGAGACAGGGAGTTCGCTGCTATTCTTCGCGCAGAAGCGAATCGAGGGCAGACGCACAAATGATTTACAGTCTCACGCACGGAGCAAGTCGGGCACAGAGGGAATCGTCCCAATCTATCTTAAGCTTAAAACTTCGAGTAAGCTAGGCGCAGTCGGTGCAACACTCCTTCACACCGCTTGTTGAGGCCGCGTGGAAAGTGGAAGTCATAGTGCGGGTCAATAGCCTGCAGACGTGGATACCTAGGAATAGGAATAGGCATAGGAATGCTGCGCTTTAGTAGACAATTCGCTGAATTTCCGGAAATTTTTCTTGGCATTTTTTGTCTGTAAAGCTGGACAGCGGAACTAAAAGATTAAACAGCTCTACTCTTAAAAGGGAACCCATGAACTGTAGTCATCTGATTCAGCGCCCCGTTGCACGTGAGACGTTTATTGGTTTACTGCTTGTACATAGTTCATTTGTCGCTTTCATTGTCATTCCCCATACCTTCCATATTCATTCCTTTCTCTTTCTGTCCCCAGTACCCTCCCCCCAGAGGGAAGTAGCAGGCCCAAGATCAATTTCTCAGGCCGACCTCTTCTCCTTTTTCAATAAACATTTACTCTCTCTCTGTCGCATGCTTAGATATTTAATGCGTACTGATTTTATGCGTGTCGGGGGAATTGACGAAAAAAATTAAAGCCGTTCCACTCGATGTGAAAGCTGCCGGAAGTGCAGAGCAGTGATTCGCTGTAATGGGTGGTGGCGCCGTTGTCTGCTCACTGCTACAGTCAAACCCGGTTATATATGCCTCACGATTAGTTCGATATATCCAATAGTTCGAAATAGCCGAAGCCGCCTATAACGAGTTTTTTGTTACGAGTTCGCAGTACGCCCCCCCCCCCCTTCACCCCCACCCCCTTCTCCTTCCATCCCCGCAAGCAGAAACGAACATAATAAGGTATCCAATTACCATACAGAAAAATATCTTTATTGCAAGTAATTAAGCTACTTTCCGCTGTAACTATCTACTTTCCCAAAAAGCGGTGATTCTTGTTTTCACTTTCGTTTTGGCGGCGTCAACTAGCACAGCATTCTATACATGAGACATTATTTGCACCAGTTTCAGTCCGTCTCCTTCAATATCGAAGCAATATTGTTGGAGCACATTGACTGCCGAAAGCGCTTCATTAAGCATCGACAGCTTCCGCTCGCGACATCCGCCGCCTCTTCGGTGCTTCCAGCAGCGCCAGCAGCGATGACATCGGCGATGGTGTCGGCGTCCGAGGGGCTCACAGTGAAGGCAACGACGTCGTCGACACTCAGGCAATCCTCGAAGGGCACTCCTTTCAGCACAACATCGGAAACGTTGGCAAGCTCTTCTCACAGTTCGCCGATGCTTCCATCTTGGTCCGGACTCGCTGACTGGGAGTGTTTAATCGTGAGTCAGTCGCGTCGTTAACAGTTACGGAAAGTGCCGGG